>NW_027394328.1:0-84091 GCF_049309525.1 Garra rufa | reverse complement strand
ATATTAATTTATTTTTGGACTGGTTGGTTTATATGAATTGTGTCTTAAGAAGTCTTTTCCGATTATTATTTGTGATATATGAGCTAATTTGAAGGGCAGTATTGATTTATGTGAGTCTAAATAAATATCATAGATGTTATATTTATGTAAAGATATATGAATTTTAAAATGACTTAAATCTAATCAAGGTATCTACATGGTTGGGCTTCTAAATATTTTTTTACATCTGATTGCTCATGTTTAGAGCATTTCAAAGAATTTTGAACCAATTTATGATGGTTAATATAAAGAAATCCCCTTTAATTCTACTGTTTATGTACTCTTATGAAACAATATTTTTTATTCATGAAAGCCTGATCTATCCTAAATCCTATCTCGAGCTAATTAAAAGGCTATAATGTATTTTGGAAGAATGTAATGAGGGAAATATGTAATGCTGATGTGATTATTTGTGTGTATTGATCATGATTATAGTTGTATTGTAGCTTAGATTCATGTATCATGATTCAGTGTTAATATTAATATTAATTATCTTCTTTTCTTTGTGTTTATCGGTTATAACTCGGTGTTTGTGTGTACTTCCCTTCATTTTTCCCCATAATGTTAATAAAGTGTTCTATTTAAATGAAGGTGAAGAACCGACAGAACCAGAGACAAGCCGTCCCCCTCATGGCACACAGAGTGCAGGGACGTGGCACTGGCTAGGTTAGGGGACTGAAGATCCAGAGGCCAGGACGAACCCGACCCCGGTTTCGCACTGGCTCACACTTCCACTGCCCGCTCCATGGTGTCAATTGGACTCAACAGCCTGCCTCCAACTCCATCAAATCTCCTCCAACAAATGTTCAGAACTGTTGTACCCAGTCTCCCTGAACTAATCCAAGGCCAACAACCCTGAAATATGTTTTTATATGTGAGGTATCATGTCCTTTTTACAATTTTATGAGTTATGGAATTAGAAATATTTATTAATTTTTTTAAAAAAAATTATTTTTTAGGGTTATATTCACTAGGGGTACCATCACCAGGGGTGTGGTTCCTAGGTGTGTATTTCATGGGGTTCTGTGTTTTAGGGTTAGTGTGTGTGTGGTTATGGGGATCAGAGTCAAATAAGGGATTTTTATATGTAAGGTATCTATGTTCTTTTTACAATTTTATGAATTATAGAATTAGAAATATTTATTAAAATTTTAAAATTAGGGTTATATTCACTAGGGGTACCATCACCAGGGGTGTGGTTCCTAGGTGTATGTTCCATAAGGTTCTGTGTCTTAGGGTTAGTGTGTGTGTGGTTATGGGGATCAGGGCTGTTGACCTTTAAGTGTCTGGGGTCAGATTGGGGAGATAACTCCAGGGTCAGTGACCTTAGGGTTAGAACCTGAGAAGGTTCAGTGCTAGCAACTTGGATGCATGAAATTCGCCAAGTCACCTCTCAGGCGCTCGAGAAGGGAAAAGAAAGGAAAAGGACAGTGTGTTCAGGCCTCATTGAGGCCTCTCGGGAAAAGGGTGTCCAGTTTTTTAATCCAGGACCTTTCTGCTCTTAACCTTTCCCCGAGAGACCAGGATGGACTAGATTCCAATGGGGTGACCCTCAATGATGGTAAGCCATGTAAAATGAAATGCTTGACTAAGTGTCTCCTTTTTTCAATTTTGTTTCTAATGTTGTAACTGTGTTGATAGATTCTCTGTAACAAATTGTTTTTAGTTTGTCCCACGTATTGTTTATGACATTTATTGCAGGTTATTAAATAAACACAATTACTGGTAGTGGAGGACATGTTTTTTTGTGTGCAGAAAACGAATTTTGTGGTTTTGTTTTGCACTAATCTCCTATGTTTAATGTGTTTGTAAACTCCTGAACGAGATATTGTTTTTGGTTGAGATGGTGAAAGTTTACTACTCACGAGAGTATCCAATAAATTATTATTTCTCTTGTATGCAGCTATGGGTTTGTGTCCTTGTAAGAAGTGAGTATCCTTCAGGAATTTTTGGAAGTTTTGTTTAACCGCCCTATTTAATTGTACACTGTTTTGTGAATAAAAAGAAACCAATGGAATGATCTTATTTTTGGTCTGAACTTCCTTGGCCGGATGTTGAATGAAATGTTCAAAGTCTTTCAAAGTGTATCTCAGAAAGCTTCTGGAATATTTTCTTTTCTTAAGGGCTCGAAAAAGTGTTTTTACTGCATCATCGAATTCTGATTTTTGGGAACAGATCCTGTGGAATCTGTAGAGCTGAGATTTTAAGATTCCTTTGAAGGTATGCCTTGGATGAAAGCTCGTTTTGTGTAGGAGACAGTGCGTATCCGTTGGTTTGAAATAAACCCTGTAATCTAATTTATTTTCTTTTTCAAATTTTGGGCCTTTATATGTGATGACGTCTAAAAAGTTTACCTGGTGTGTGTCAAATTCGTACTTTATGGTGATTGATTTTTGATGTGTGTTCAAATGTTGTGTGAATTTTTTGAAGTCCTCCACTCCATGTGTCCAGATGCCCCAGATGTCGTCTAAAAACCTGAAATAACAAAGGGGTTTCAGGGGAAAAGATGCAAGTGCCGTTGATTCCCAGGAGGCCATGAAGATGTTCGCATATGATGGTGCGAATTTTTTACCCATAGCAGTTCCTTTGACTTGTAAATAAAATTTGGAGTCGAATTCAAAGTCATTCTTTGTTAGATTTATTTCCAATAACTGTAAAATGAATTCATCAGGCCTCCTGGGATCCGGGTACTTTTCCATGCATTCTTTTACTGCTTTTAGACCTGCTGTAGTTTCTATGTTGGTATAAAGACTATCGATGTCAATGGTAAAGAGAAGGGAATCATTTGGCAGAACAAGATCTTTAGTTTTTAAGATGAAGTCATAAGTATCCTTCAAATAGCTTTGATGTTTCTGGGAAATAGGACTCAAAAAATGTTCAAGGTACTCAGCCGTATAGTACGACTCACTTTCACAATCCGAAACTATAGGTCTCCCGGGTGGAATTAGATGTGGTTTGCTCCACTTCTCGGGTTCCTTATGGATTTTCGGAAGTAAGTAGAACCGTCTGGCTCTTGGGGTACCTGAACCAAGGAGATAATCTCTCTGTTTGCCGTTGATGATTCTTCTCTCACACATTGTATCTAGAATGTCTTTAATTTCTGTCCTAGTTTGGGGATAAATTGGACCTTGTAGGGTCTCATAATGGTCTGTTACTTGTAGCTGTCTAGTTCCCTCCCATAGATAGTCCTTCCTATCCATGAGGACTACTGCGTTACCCTTATCTGCTGGTTTTATGACAATATCTGTGTTACTTTTAAGTTGTTTGACAGCTCTTTTTTCACCTGGAGTTAGGTTAGATGTTTGTATCGCCTCCCAGTTCAGATGTTTGTACGCGTAGTAATCCGCTCTGACAATGGAAGCTATCTGTGGTGGGAGACTAGACAGCGTCGGTGACCAATCTGATGCTTTTGTGAATGGAACTCTCTGCTTCTGGCTCTTTTTTCCTTCAAAGTATGTTTCCAATTTTATCCTCCTGTGATAGCTTTGAAGATCTGAGAGTAATTCTAATTTTTGTGTCTTATACCCTTGTGGGGTGGGAACAAAGGATAAACCCTTAAGTAACACTGTCCTCTGCTCCACCGAAAGGGAGAGGGAGGACAGGTTGATTATGAGTTTCTCTTCGTTCCTAATAGGACTCACGGTTCCTAGAAGTTTAAAGTCTCGGCCCAGTGTTCTAACATGGCCCTCCCTGTTTCTGACGTCCAGTGAACACCGTCCCTCTCCACTTCAAATTTAGCAGGGGGCAGTGGCTCCAGGGCGTTCAGATTCGATTGGATGTATTCATTAATTTCATCCAAAAGTTTCTTTTCGTCTTGATTTAATGTGTCACTATAATTAATGACTGGAATTAGGACTTCCGTGTGTGGCAGTCTTAGTCTTGCCAACCGGTATGCCCTATGTATCTCTTTGTTGGCCATGTTAGCACAACGTTGGGTACGATTGTTAATTCCAAAGGACATTATGAGAACTTCGGGTTCCAAGGCCACTGTGGCTTTCTCAACCAGGTTCCCGGCATGTTGGAATTTTGCCCCTGGGAAGCTATCTATTTGTAAGTTTGGTATGTTGAAAGCAGGAATCCTGGCCACATTGGAATCTCCGATCACCACATATTTTTTCTTTAAGTTCAAACTCCAATCTATCTGCTTTCTAGCAGTATAGATATGTCTGCACGGTCTCCCCAAAGGAGTTGTAGGAGTTTGGGGGACCTGAGGCATTTTTGTGGAAGTTTGAGGAACTTGAGGTATTTCTGTGGGTGGTTCTCTTTGTTCTATTTGTCCCATTTGCTGAGATGTGGATGCCACAGCCCCGTCTTGGGGTTGTGCATCATTTACTATCTGTCCCTCCTCTATAATCCTTTCTTCTACTTGTTCATCTGCTTGAACCCCTGCAATTGGTTCATTGACATACATTGACAATTGGTGTACTGCAGAATCTTGTGAAAAAAGGAAGGGAGATGACATCATTCTGACAAGAGTGGTCGACTCTTTCTCTGTGTCGATATTTTTGTTGTTAGTGTCAACCTCCGTTTCTTTTGAGGTTGTAGCTACCTCTGTGTCAGCACGTGTTTCCTGAACAATGGTTTGGTCGTTCTGTGGGACAGCAGGTGTAGTCGTAGTGGCCAGTTCTGTGGCCAAATCACAGCCAAGAACCGCAGGTAGAACCCCAGAAATTTGTTGCTGTTCTTGGAGCTGAACCAAAGGTTCTGCAAGAATCCTACGCGGTTTTCTTGGCGCTCGAGGAGATCTAGGTACGACCGGAGTTGGCTGTAGTGCTGGTCTGGGCTCAAGGGGTGGAAATTCATTGTCAAATGACCAGTCCCCACGATTAGGAGGGGTGGTCTGACCTTGAGCGGCATTTGATGCCAGTCCAGGAGAGGTTTGCACTTGAATATGTACAACTCCTCTCCTGGGTCTGACTGACTGTGACTGGTTCCCTTGATTATTGGGTTCTTGTGTTGGAGGAGCTATCCTTGTTTGAGGAGTCTCAACGCCAGTCGTTTGTGATTGTCTTTGTTGGTCTCTCCTGTCTAAGTTTTCACATATTTGTTCTGTGTATATTGCTTCCACCCTGGTGAATATTTCTGGTGAGATTCTCTGTTTATAGTTTTTGTTCGCCCATCCTTTTGCAATTTCAAACGCTTGGCTCCACTCTGACTGGTCAGTGCGTTCTTTTAGTTCCGACATGGTCAAATCAGTTAATGTCTCGTAATGTTCTTCGAGAAGCTGTTGAGCTGTATGGGCCCAGTTTTTTGCATTGCCCTCCAAGAATTCATTGATCTTATCATTGGGCATGGCCGGTTTGATTGACTCAGTCAGAAGTGTTGTCAAGCGTCTGAAGGTGGTGGGGCAGTTATTTGCCACTCTAGTGGTAACTTTTTCTAAGTGATGTACGAATCGAATCAAGTCGTACATCAACTTAGACGTGGCTCTCAATCTGGGTGAAGCAGGAGTGTAATTGTTATTGTGTGTTCTGTTTGTGTTACTTTGCTCAAAGTATCTTGGGGGTCTTTGAGATCCTCTGTTTAGTGGAGGGCGACGTTGTGGTCGGTCCCTATATATGATTCTCGGTCCCATTCGAGTTCTGGCGTCTCTTTGTGCATAATTGGAAAATGTATCTGAATGGGCGTTTCTGTTACTCTGAAAACGTGAACCATCTTTATATGCATCTCTGCCTCCTCTGATTTCAGGCCTGAATGGGACTGGTTCTGAGACTGTTTGGTCTTCTCTTTCCATGATTTCATACTCTGAAGCAAGCTCCCCTTCATTAGTGTCTCCAAAAAAGTCTGCCTCCCTTTGTTCTAACCTCATTCTGTTAATTTGGGTCTTTCTTTTGTTCTTACGTTTGGTTCTAGTGTTTCTCATTCTGGGAGGATTGGAGTCAAAATCATGGTGAGTTTGGTTTGTTTCATTTATGTAATTTGGAATGATGCTGCTCGAATTATTGTATGGTCTCAGATTTTGTGTGTTTGTTCTGTATTGAGTATTCACAAAGGTTCTCTCACGTGGAAAGGAAACCTGTTTGTCAATCTGAAAATATCTGTTTTCAGGAAGTCTGTTTCTGTCTTTGTTTCTTAGATCAGCCGATCTAATTTGTGAAACGTTATGGTAAGATTGGGATCTAAATCGCGTTCTAGTTTGTGGATATAGATCATTAGAATAATGATGAACAGCCTGCTCCTCATCATTCAACATGTCACCGTAAGATCGCGATCTAAGTCGCGCTCTAGTTTGTGGATGTAGATCATTAGAATAATGACGAACAGCCTGTTCGTCATCATTTATCATGTCATCATGTGTATCAGCCCGAAAACGGGCTATTGGTCGAGCTGATACGCGGGCAGAGCGATTGGGAAAGGTGTAATTATCCCTTGGATCCTCAAAATCCATTTCTCTACCGCGTTGTCTGTTCCAGCTCTGTGAACGAAATCTTGTTTGTGTGTTTACAGGTTGGAAATATGGTTCTTCGTAAGCTGGTAGCAACGTGAATCTCATATTTCTCCTATAAGTGTTGTGTGATCCGTAATTCGCTCCTTGTCTCGCCATGGCAGTGTTAAAGTTTCAGTTCTAACTGATAAATATCTAAATAAATCTCGACGTTCTCTGTAATCGCGACGTTTCGAAGTTTATCACTTCTTCATCAGGCTGTAACAGGTAAACGTCGAATCTCTTAGAAAATCTTAAGAAGAGAAAGCTGTAACTGCTGCTTGTATCGAGTTCGAGAGGAATGATGTGACTGTGTATCACCGCACCCAGTTTTATAGAAGGGGAGGGGGCGTTGTCAGCTCATCTCCCGTGATTGGTCGACACACTTCAGCTCTCTTTTTTAATTATTTTTAAACTTGTATGAATTAAAATTATTTAAAACTTATGTAATGTATGTTGTGGGTCACTGTTTGATAAAATAGGAATCATATTATTTTGAGTAAAACAGGAATAAAGGGGCTAATAGTGTTAGAATGGTTGTTTGTGTTTATATTATTTGTTTCTACGTTTATTTATAAATGATATGTGATAATATTAATTTATTTTTGGACTGGTTGGTTTATATGAATTGTGTCTTAAGAAGTCTTTTCCGATTATTATTTGTGATATATGAGCTAATTTGAAGGGCAGTATTGATTTATGTGAGTCTAAATAAATATCATAGATGTTATATTTATGTAAAGATATATGAATTTTAAAATGACTTAAATCTAATCAAGGTATCTACATGGTTGGGCTTCTAAATATTTTTTTACATCTGATTGCTCATGTTTAGAGCATTTCAAAGAATTTTGAACCAATTTATGATGGTTAATATAAAGAAATCCCCTTTAATTCTACTGTTTATGTACTCTTATGAAACAATATTTTTTATTCATGAAAGCCTGATCTATCCTAAATCCTATCTCGAGCTAATTAAAAGGCTATAATGTATTTTGGAAGAATGTAATGAGGGAAATATGTAATGCTGATGTGATTATTTGTGTGTATTGATCATGATTATAGTTGTATTGTAGCTTAGATTCATGTATCATGATTCAGTGTTAATATTAATATTAATTATCTTCTTTTCTTTGTGTTTATCGGTTATAACTCGGTGTTTGTGTGTACTTCCCTTCATTTTTCCCCATAATGTTAATAAAGTGTTCTATTTAAATGAAGGTGAAGAACCGACAGAACCAGAGACAAGCCGTCCCCCTCATGGCACACAGAGTGCAGGGACGTGGCACTGGCTAGGTTAGGGGACTGAAGATCCAGAGGCCAGGACGAACCCGACCCCGGTTTCGCACTGGCTCACACTTCCACTGCCCGCTCCATGGTGTCAATTGGACTCAACAGCCTGCCTCCAACTCCATCAAATCTCCTCCAACAAATGTTCAGAACTGTTGTACCCAGTCTCCCTGAACTAATCCAAGGCCAACAACCCTGAAATATGTTTTTATATGTGAGGTATCATGTCCTTTTTACAATTTTATGAGTTATGGAATTAGAAATATTTATTAATTTTTTTAAAAAAAATTATTTTTTAGGGTTATATTCACTAGGGGTACCATCACCAGGGGTGTGGTTCCTAGGTGTGTATTTCATGGGGTTCTGTGTTTTAGGGTTAGTGTGTGTGTGGTTATGGGGATCAGAGTCAAATAAGGGATTTTTATATGTAAGGTATCTATGTTCTTTTTACAATTTTATGAATTATAGAATTAGAAATATTTATTAAAATTTTAAAATTAGGGTTATATTCACTAGGGGTACCATCACCAGGGGTGTGGTTCCTAGGTGTATGTTCCATAAGGTTCTGTGTCTTAGGGTTAGTGTGTGTGTGGTTATGGGGATCAGGGCTGTTGACCTTTAAGTGTCTGGGGTCAGATTGGGGAGATAACTCCAGGGTCAGTGACCTTAGGGTTAGAACCTGAGAAGGTTCAGTGCTAGCAACTTGGATGCATGAAATTCGCCAAGTCACCTCTCAGGCGCTCGAGAAGGGAAAAGAAAGGAAAAGGACAGTGTGTTCAGGCCTCATTGAGGCCTCTCGGGAAAAGGGTGTCCAGTTTTTTAATCCAGGACCTTTCTGCTCTTAACCTTTCCCCGAGAGACCAGGATGGACTAGATTCCAATGGGGTGACCCTCAATGATGGTAAGCCATGTAAAATGAAATGCTTGACTAAGTGTCTCCTTTTTTCAATTTTGTTTCTAATGTTGTAACTGTGTTGATAGATTCTCTGTAACAAATTGTTTTTAGTTTGTCCCACGTATTGTTTATGACATTTATTGCAGGTTATTAAATAAACACAATTACTGGTAGTGGAGGACATGTTTTTTTGTGTGCAGAAAACGAATTTTGTGGTTTTGTTTTGCACTAATCTCCTATGTTTAATGTGTTTGTAAACTCCTGAACGAGATATTGTTTTTGGTTGAGATGGTGAAAGTTTACTACTCACGAGAGTATCCAATAAATTATTATTTCTCTTGTATGCAGCTATGGGTTTGTGTCCTTGTAAGAAGTGAGTATCCTTCAGGAATTTTTGGAAGTTTTGTTTAACCGCCCTATTTAATTGTACACTGTTTTGTGAATAAAAAGAAACCAATGGAATGATCTTATTTTTGGTCTGAACTTCCTTGGCCGGATGTTGAATGAAATGTTCAAAGTCTTTCAAAGTGTATCTCAGAAAGCTTCTGGAATATTTTCTTTTCTTAAGGGCTCGAAAAAGTGTTTTTACTGCATCATCGAATTCTGATTTTTGGGAACAGATCCTGTGGAATCTGTAGAGCTGAGATTTTAAGATTCCTTTGAAGGTATGCCTTGGATGAAAGCTCGTTTTGTGTAGGAGACAGTGCGTATCCGTTGGTTTGAAATAAACCCTGTAATCTAATTTATTTTCTTTTTCAAATTTTGGGCCTTTATATGTGATGACGTCTAAAAAGTTTACCTGGTGTGTGTCAAATTCGTACTTTATGGTGATTGATTTTTGATGTGTGTTCAAATGTTGTGTGAATTTTTTGAAGTCCTCCACTCCATGTGTCCAGATGCCCCAGATGTCGTCTAAAAACCTGAAATAACAAAGGGGTTTCAGGGGAAAAGATGCAAGTGCCGTTGATTCCCAGGAGGCCATGAAGATGTTCGCATATGATGGTGCGAATTTTTTACCCATAGCAGTTCCTTTGACTTGTAAATAAAATTTGGAGTCGAATTCAAAGTCATTCTTTGTTAGATTTATTTCCAATAACTGTAAAATGAATTCATCAGGCCTCCTGGGATCCGGGTACTTTTCCATGCATTCTTTTACTGCTTTTAGACCTGCTGTAGTTTCTATGTTGGTATAAAGACTATCGATGTCAATGGTAAAGAGAAGGGAATCATTTGGCAGAACAAGATCTTTAGTTTTTAAGATGAAGTCATAAGTATCCTTCAAATAGCTTTGATGTTTCTGGGAAATAGGACTCAAAAAATGTTCAAGGTACTCAGCCGTATAGTACGACTCACTTTCACAATCCGAAACTATAGGTCTCCCGGGTGGAATTAGATGTGGTTTGCTCCACTTCTCGGGTTCCTTATGGATTTTCGGAAGTAAGTAGAACCGTCTGGCTCTTGGGGTACCTGAACCAAGGAGATAATCTCTCTGTTTGCCGTTGATGATTCTTCTCTCACACATTGTATCTAGAATGTCTTTAATTTCTGTCCTAGTTTGGGGATAAATTGGACCTTGTAGGGTCTCATAATGGTCTGTTACTTGTAGCTGTCTAGTTCCCTCCCATAGATAGTCCTTCCTATCCATGAGGACTACTGCGTTACCCTTATCTGCTGGTTTTATGACAATATCTGTGTTACTTTTAAGTTGTTTGACAGCTCTTTTTTCACCTGGAGTTAGGTTAGATGTTTGTATCGCCTCCCAGTTCAGATGTTTGTACGCGTAGTAATCCGCTCTGACAATGGAAGCTATCTGTGGTGGGAGACTAGACAGCGTCGGTGACCAATCTGATGCTTTTGTGAATGGAACTCTCTGCTTCTGGCTCTTTTTTCCTTCAAAGTATGTTTCCAATTTTATCCTCCTGTGATAGCTTTGAAGATCTGAGAGTAATTCTAATTTTTGTGTCTTATACCCTTGTGGGGTGGGAACAAAGGATAAACCCTTAAGTAACACTGTCCTCTGCTCCACCGAAAGGGAGAGGGAGGACAGGTTGATTATGAGTTTCTCTTCGTTCCTAATAGGACTCACGGTTCCTAGAAGTTTAAAGTCTCGGCCCAGTGTTCTAACATGGCCCTCCCTGTTTCTGACGTCCAGTGAACACCGTCCCTCTCCACTTCAAATTTAGCAGGGGGCAGTGGCTCCAGGGCGTTCAGATTCGATTGGATGTATTCATTAATTTCATCCAAAAGTTTCTTTTCGTCTTGATTTAATGTGTCACTATAATTAATGACTGGAATTAGGACTTCCGTGTGTGGCAGTCTTAGTCTTGCCAACCGGTATGCCCTATGTATCTCTTTGTTGGCCATGTTAGCACAACGTTGGGTACGATTGTTAATTCCAAAGGACATTATGAGAACTTCGGGTTCCAAGGCCACTGTGGCTTTCTCAACCAGGTTCCCGGCATGTTGGAATTTTGCCCCTGGGAAGCTATCTATTTGTAAGTTTGGTATGTTGAAAGCAGGAATCCTGGCCACATTGGAATCTCCGATCACCACATATTTTTTCTTTAAGTTCAAACTCCAATCTATCTGCTTTCTAGCAGTATAGATATGTCTGCACGGTCTCCCCAAAGGAGTTGTAGGAGTTTGGGGGACCTGAGGCATTTTTGTGGAAGTTTGAGGAACTTGAGGTATTTCTGTGGGTGGTTCTCTTTGTTCTATTTGGAAAGGAAAGGAAAGGAAAGGAAGTGAGGTGAGGCCAAGTATGGTGACCCATACTAGGAATTTGTGCTCTGCATTTAACCCATCCAAGTGCACACACACAGTAGTGAACACACACACACCGTGAACACACACCCGGAGCAGTGGGCAGCCATTGCTGCGGCGCCCGGGGAGCAGTTGGGGGATCGGTGCCTTGCTCAAGGGACTCACCTCAGCCGTGGTATTGAGGGTGGAGAGAGTGCTGTACATTCACTCCCCCCACCTACAATCCCTGCCGGACCTGAGAATCGAACCTGCAACCTTTGGATTACAAGTCCAACTCTCTAACCGTTAGGCCACGGCTGCCCCACACCACGGCTGCCCCACGAATTTGTCCCATTTGCTGAGATGTGGATGCCACAGCCCCGTCTTGGGGTTGTGCATCATTTACTATCTGTCCCTCCTCTATAATCCTTTCTTCTACTTGTTCATCTGCTTGAACCCCTGCAATTGGTTCATTGACATACATTGACAATTGGTGTACTGCAGAATCTTGTGAAAAAAGGAAGGGAGATGACATCATTCTGACAAGAGTGGTCGACTCTTTCTCTGTGTCGATATTTTTGTTGTTAGTGTCAACCTCCGTTTCTTTTGAGGTTGTAGCTACCTCTGTGTCAGCACGTGTTTCCTGAACAATGGTTTGGTCGTTCTGTGGGACAGCAGGTGTAGTCGTAGTGGCCAGTTCTGTGGCCAAATCACAGCCAAGAACCGCAGGTAGAACCCCAGAAATTTGTTGCTGTTCTTGGAGCTGAACCAAAGGTTCTGCAAGAATCCTACGCGGTTTTCTTGGCGCTCGAGGAGATCTAGGTACGACCGGAGTTGGCTGTAGTGCTGGTCTGGGCTCAAGGGGTGGAAATTCATTGTCAAATGACCAGTCCCCACGATTAGGAGGGGTGGTCTGACCTTGAGCGGCATTTGATGCCAGTCCAGGAGAGGTTTGCACTTGAATATGTACAACTCCTCTCCTGGGTCTGACTGACTGTGACTGGTTCCCTTGATTATTGGGTTCTTGTGTTGGAGGAGCTATCCTTGTTTGAGGAGTCTCAACGCCAGTCGTTTGTGATTGTCTTTGTTGGTCTCTCCTGTCTAAGTTTTCACATATTTGTTCTGTGTATATTGCTTCCACCCTGGTGAATATTTCTGGTGAGATTCTCTGTTTATAGTTTTTGTTCGCCCATCCTTTTGCAATTTCAAACGCTTGGCTCCACTCTGACTGGTCAGTGCGTTCTTTTAGTTCCGACATGGTCAAATCAGTTAATGTCTCGTAATGTTCTTCGAGAAGCTGTTGAGCTGTATGGGCCCAGTTTTTTGCATTGCCCTCCAAGAATTCATTGATCTTATCATTGGGCATGGCCGGTTTGATTGACTCAGTCAGAAGTGTTGTCAAGCGTCTGAAGGTGGTGGGGCAGTTATTTGCCACTCTAGTGGTAACTTTTTCTAAGTGATGTACGAATCGAATCAAGTCGTACATCAACTTAGACGTGGCTCTCAATCTGGGTGAAGCAGGAGTGTAATTGTTATTGTGTGTTCTGTTTGTGTTACTTTGCTCAAAGTATCTTGGGGGTCTTTGAGATCCTCTGTTTAGTGGAGGGCGACGTTGTGGTCGGTCCCTATATATGATTCTCGGTCCCATTCGAGTTCTGGCGTCTCTTTGTGCATAATTGGAAAATGTATCTGAATGGGCGTTTCTGTTACTCTGAAAACGTGAACCATCTTTATATGCATCTCTGCCTCCTCTGATTTCAGGCCTGAATGGGACTGGTTCTGAGACTGTTTGGTCTTCTCTTTCCATGATTTCATACTCTGAAGCAAGCTCCCCTTCATTAGTGTCTCCAAAAAAGTCTGCCTCCCTTTGTTCTAACCTCATTCTGTTAATTTGGGTCTTTCTTTTGTTCTTACGTTTGGTTCTAGTGTTTCTCATTCTGGGAGGATTGGAGTCAAAATCATGGTGAGTTTGGTTTGTTTCATTTATGTAATTTGGAATGATGCTGCTCGAATTATTGTATGGTCTCAGATTTTGTGTGTTTGTTCTGTATTGAGTATTCACAAAGGTTCTCTCACGTGGAAAGGAAACCTGTTTGTCAATCTGAAAATATCTGTTTTCAGGAAGTCTGTTTCTGTCTTTGTTTCTTAGATCAGCCGATCTAATTTGTGAAACGTTATGGTAAGATTGGGATCTAAATCGCGTTCTAGTTTGTGGATATAGATCATTAGAATAATGATGAACAGCCTGCTCCTCATCATTCAACATGTCACCGTAAGATCGCGATCTAAGTCGCGCTCTAGTTTGTGGATGTAGATCATTAGAATAATGACGAACAGCCTGTTCGTCATCATTTATCATGTCATCATGTGTATCAGCCCGAAAACGGGCTATTGGTCGAGCTGATACGCGGGCAGAGCGATTGGGAAAGGTGTAATTATCCCTTGGATCCTCAAAATCCATTTCTCTACCGCGTTGTCTGTTCCAGCTCTGTGAACGAAATCTTGTTTGTGTGTTTACAGGTTGGAAATATGGTTCTTCGTAAGCTGGTAGCAACGTGAATCTCATATTTCTCCTATAAGTGTTGTGTGATCCGTAATTCGCTCCTTGTCTCGCCATGGCAGTGTTAAAGTTTCAGTTCTAACTGATAAATATCTAAATAAATCTCGACGTTCTCTGTAATCGCGACGTTTCGAAGTTTATCACTTCTTCATCAGGCTGTAACAGGTAAACGTCGAATCTCTTAGAAAATCTTAAGAAGAGAAAGCTGTAACTGCTGCTTGTATCGAGTTCGAGAGGAATGATGTGACTGTGTATCACCGCACCCAGTTTTATAGAAGGGGAGGGGGCGTTGTCAGCTCATCTCCCGTGATTGGTCGACACACTTCAGCTCTCTTTTTTAATTATTTTTAAACTTGTATGAATTAAAATTATTTAAAACTTATGTAATGTATGTTGTGGGTCACTGTTTGATAAAATAGGAATCATATTATTTTGAGTAAAACAGGAATAAAGGGGCTAATAGTGTTAGAATGGTTGTTTGTGTTTATATTATTTGTTTCTACGTTTATTTATAAATGATATGTGATAATATTAATTTATTTTTGGACTGGTTGGTTTATATGAATTGTGTCTTAAGAAGTCTTTTCCGATTATTATTTGTGATATATGAGCTAATTTGAAGGGCAGTATTGATTTATGTGAGTCTAAATAAATATCATAGATGTTATATTTATGTAAAGATATATGAATTTTAAAATGACTTAAATCTAATCAAGGTATCTACATGGTTGGGCTTCTAAATATTTTTTTACATCTGATTGCTCATGTTTAGAGCATTTCAAAGAATTTTGAACCAATTTATGATGGTTAATATAAAGAAATCCCCTTTAATTCTACTGTTTATGTACTCTTATGAAACAATATTTTTTATTCATGAAAGCCTGATCTATCCTAAATCCTATCTCGAGCTAATTAAAAGGCTATAATGTATTTTGGAAGAATGTAATGAGGGAAATATGTAATGCTGATGTGATTATTTGTGTGTATTGATCATGATTATAGTTGTATTGTAGCTTAGATTCATGTATCATGATTCAGTGTTAATATTAATATTAATTATCTTCTTTTCTTTGTGTTTATCGGTTATAACTCGGTGTTTGTGTGTACTTCCCTTCATTTTTCCCCATAATGTTAATAAAGTGTTCTATTTAAATGAAGGTGAAGAACCGACAGAACCAGAGACAAGCCGTCCCCCTCATGGCACACAGAGTGCAGGGACGTGGCACTGGCTAGGTTAGGGGACTGAAGATCCAGAGGCCAGGACGAACCCGACCCCGGTTTCGCACTGGCTCACACTTCCACTGCCCGCTCCATGGTGTCAATTGGACTCAACAGCCTGCCTCCAACTCCATCAAATCTCCTCCAACAAATGTTCAGAACTGTTGTACCCAGTCTCCCTGAACTAATCCAAGGCCAACAACCCTGAAATATGTTTTTATATGTGAGGTATCATGTCCTTTTTACAATTTTATGAGTTATGGAATTAGAAATATTTATTAATTTTTTTAAAAAAAATTATTTTTTAGGGTTATATTCACTAGGGGTACCATCACCAGGGGTGTGGTTCCTAGGTGTGTATTTCATGGGGTTCTGTGTTTTAGGGTTAGTGTGTGTGTGGTTATGGGGATCAGAGTCAAATAAGGGATTTTTATATGTAAGGTATCTATGTTCTTTTTACAATTTTATGAATTATAGAATTAGAAATATTTATTAAAATTTTAAAATTAGGGTTATATTCACTAGGGGTACCATCACCAGGGGTGTGGTTCCTAGGTGTATGTTCCATAAGGTTCTGTGTCTTAGGGTTAGTGTGTGTGTGGTTATGGGGATCAGGGCTGTTGACCTTTAAGTGTCTGGGGTCAGATTGGGGAGATAACTCCAGGGTCAGTGACCTTAGGGTTAGAACCTGAGAAGGTTCAGTGCTAGCAACTTGGATGCATGAAATTCGCCAAGTCACCTCTCAGGCGCTCGAGAAGGGAAAAGAAAGGAAAAGGACAGTGTGTTCAGGCCTCATTGAGGCCTCTCGGGAAAAGGGTGTCCAGTTTTTTAATCCAGGACCTTTCTGCTCTTAACCTTTCCCCGAGAGACCAGGATGGACTAGATTCCAATGGGGTGACCCTCAATGATGGTAAGCCATGTAAAATGAAATGCTTGACTAAGTGTCTCCTTTTTTCAATTTTGTTTCTAATGTTGTAACTGTGTTGATAGATTCTCTGTAACAAATTGTTTTTAGTTTGTCCCACGTATTGTTTATGACATTTATTGCAGGTTATTAAATAAACACAATTACTGGTAGTGGAGGACATGTTTTTTTGTGTGCAGAAAACGAATTTTGTGGTTTTGTTTTGCACTAATCTCCTATGTTTAATGTGTTTGTAAACTCCTGAACGAGATATTGTTTTTGGTTGAGATGGTGAAAGTTTACTACTCACGAGAGTATCCAATAAATTATTATTTCTCTTGTATGCAGCTATGGGTTTGTGTCCTTGTAAGAAGTGAGTATCCTTCAGGAATTTTTGGAAGTTTTGTTTAACCGCCCTATTTAATTGTACACTGTTTTGTGAATAAAAAGAAACCAATGGAATGATCTTATTTTTGGTCTGAACTTCCTTGGCCGGATGTTGAATGAAATGTTCAAAGTCTTTCAAAGTGTATCTCAGAAAGCTTCTGGAATATTTTCTTTTCTTAAGGGCTCGAAAAAGTGTTTTTACTGCATCATCGAATTCTGATTTTTGGGAACAGATCCTGTGGAATCTGTAGAGCTGAGATTTTAAGATTCCTTTGAAGGTATGCCTTGGATGAAAGCTCGTTTTGTGTAGGAGACAGTGCGTATCCGTTGGTTTGAAATAAACCCTGTAATCTAATTTATTTTCTTTTTCAAATTTTGGGCCTTTATATGTGATGACGTCTAAAAAGTTTACCTGGTGTGTGTCAAATTCGTACTTTATGGTGATTGATTTTTGATGTGTGTTCAAATGTTGTGTGAATTTTTTGAAGTCCTCCACTCCATGTGTCCAGATGCCCCAGATGTCGTCTAAAAACCTGAAATAACAAAGGGGTTTCAGGGGAAAAGATGCAAGTGCCGTTGATTCCCAGGAGGCCATGAAGATGTTCGCATATGATGGTGCGAATTTTTTACCCATAGCAGTTCCTTTGACTTGTAAATAAAATTTGGAGTCGAATTCAAAGTCATTCTTTGTTAGATTTATTTCCAATAACTGTAAAATGAATTCATCAGGCCTCCTGGGATCCGGGTACTTTTCCATGCATTCTTTTACTGCTTTTAGACCTGCTGTAGTTTCTATGTTGGTATAAAGACTATCGATGTCAATGGTAAAGAGAAGGGAATCATTTGGCAGAACAAGATCTTTAGTTTTTAAGATGAAGTCATAAGTATCCTTCAAATAGCTTTGATGTTTCTGGGAAATAGGACTCAAAAAATGTTCAAGGTACTCAGCCGTATAGTACGACTCACTTTCACAATCCGAAACTATAGGTCTCCCGGGTGGAATTAGATGTGGTTTGCTCCACTTCTCGGGTTCCTTATGGATTTTCGGAAGTAAGTAGAACCGTCTGGCTCTTGGGGTACCTGAACCAAGGAGATAATCTCTCTGTTTGCCGTTGATGATTCTTCTCTCACACATTGTATCTAGAATGTCTTTAATTTCTGTCCTAGTTTGGGGATAAATTGGACCTTGTAGGGTCTCATAATGGTCTGTTACTTGTAGCTGTCTAGTTCCCTCCCATAGATAGTCCTTCCTATCCATGAGGACTACTGCGTTACCCTTATCTGCTGGTTTTATGACAATATCTGTGTTACTTTTAAGTTGTTTGACAGCTCTTTTTTCACCTGGAGTTAGGTTAGATGTTTGTATCGCCTCCCAGTTCAGATGTTTGTACGCGTAGTAATCCGCTCTGACAATGGAAGCTATCTGTGGTGGGAGACTAGACAGCGTCGGTGACCAATCTGATGCTTTTGTGAATGGAACTCTCTGCTTCTGGCTCTTTTTTCCTTCAAAGTATGTTTCCAATTTTATCCTCCTGTGATAGCTTTGAAGATCTGAGAGTAATTCTAATTTTTGTGTCTTATACCCTTGTGGGGTGGGAACAAAGGATAAACCCTTAAGTAACACTGTCCTCTGCTCCACCGAAAGGGAGAGGGAGGACAGGTTGATTATGAGTTTCTCTTCGTTCCTAATAGGACTCACGGTTCCTAGAAGTTTAAAGTCTCGGCCCAGTGTTCTAACATGGCCCTCCCTGTTTCTGACGTCCAGTGAACACCGTCCCTCTCCACTTCAAATTTAGCAGGGGGCAGTGGCTCCAGGGCGTTCAGATTCGATTGGATGTATTCATTAATTTCATCCAAAAGTTTCTTTTCGTCTTGATTTAATGTGTCACTATAATTAATGACTGGAATTAGGACTTCCGTGTGTGGCAGTCTTAGTCTTGCCAACCGGTATGCCCTATGTATCTCTTTGTTGGCCATGTTAGCACAACGTTGGGTACGATTGTTAATTCCAAAGGACATTATGAGAACTTCGGGTTCCAAGGCCACTGTGGCTTTCTCAACCAGGTTCCCGGCATGTTGGAATTTTGCCCCTGGGAAGCTATCTATTTGTAAGTTTGGTATGTTGAAAGCAGGAATCCTGGCCACATTGGAATCTCCGATCACCACATATTTTTTCTTTAAGTTCAAACTCCAATCTATCTGCTTTCTAGCAGTATAGATATGTCTGCACGGTCTCCCCAAAGGAGTTGTAGGAGTTTGGGGGACCTGAGGCATTTTTGTGGAAGTTTGAGGAACTTGAGGTATTTCTGTGGGTGGTTCTCTTTGTTCTATTTGTCCCATTTGCTGAGATGTGGATGCCACAGCCCCGTCTTGGGGTTGTGCATCATTTACTATCTGTCCCTCCTCTATAATCCTTTCTTCTACTTGTTCATCTGCTTGAACCCCTGCAATTGGTTCATTGACATACATTGACAATTGGTGTACTGCAGAATCTTGTGAAAAAAGGAAGGGAGATGACATCATTCTGACAAGAGTGGTCGACTCTTTCTCTGTGTCGATATTTTTGTTGTTAGTGTCAACCTCCGTTTCTTTTGAGGTTGTAGCTACCTCTGTGTCAGCACGTGTTTCCTGAACAATGGTTTGGTCGTTCTGTGGGACAGCAGGTGTAGTCGTAGTGGCCAGTTCTGTGGCCAAATCACAGCCAAGAACCGCAGGTAGAACCCCAGAAATTTGTTGCTGTTCTTGGAGCTGAACCAAAGGTTCTGCAAGAATCCTACGCGGTTTTCTTGGCGCTCGAGGAGATCTAGGTACGACCGGAGTTGGCTGTAGTGCTGGTCTGGGCTCAAGGGGTGGAAATTCATTGTCAAATGACCAGTCCCCACGATTAGGAGGGGTGGTCTGACCTTGAGCGGCATTTGATGCCAGTCCAGGAGAGGTTTGCACTTGAATATGTACAACTCCTCTCCTGGGTCTGACTGACTGTGACTGGTTCCCTTGATTATTGGGTTCTTGTGTTGGAGGAGCTATCCTTGTTTGAGGAGTCTCAACGCCAGTCGTTTGTGATTGTCTTTGTTGGTCTCTCCTGTCTAAGTTTTCACATATTTGTTCTGTGTATATTGCTTCCACCCTGGTGAATATT
Organism: Garra rufa; assembly: GCF_049309525.1. Taxonomy (NCBI): domain Eukaryota; kingdom Metazoa; phylum Chordata; class Actinopteri; order Cypriniformes; family Cyprinidae; genus Garra; species Garra rufa. The sequence goes on along the minus strand of NW_027394328.1, from coordinate 64,493 downwards.
TCTGGTGAGATTCTCTGTTTATAGTTTTTGTTCGCCCATCCTTTTGCAATTTCAAACGCTTGGCTCCACTCTGACTGGTCAGTGCGTTCTTTTAGTTCCGACATGGTCAAATCAGTTAATGTCTCGTAATGTTCTTCGAGAAGCTGTTGAGCTGTATGGGCCCAGTTTTTTGCATTGCCCTCCAAGAATTCATTGATCTTATCATTGGGCATGGCCGGTTTGATTGACTCAGTCAGAAGTGTTGTCAAGCGTCTGAAGGTGGTGGGGCAGTTATTTGCCACTCTAGTGGTAACTTTTTCTAAGTGATGTACGAATCGAATCAAGTCGTACATCAACTTAGACGTGGCTCTCAATCTGGGTGAAGCAGGAGTGTAATTGTTATTGTGTGTTCTGTTTGTGTTACTTTGCTCAAAGTATCTTGGGGGTCTTTGAGATCCTCTGTTTAGTGGAGGGCGACGTTGTGGTCGGTCCCTATATATGATTCTCGGTCCCATTCGAGTTCTGGCGTCTCTTTGTGCATAATTGGAAAATGTATCTGAATGGGCGTTTCTGTTACTCTGAAAACGTGAACCATCTTTATATGCATCTCTGCCTCCTCTGATTTCAGGCCTGAATGGGACTGGTTCTGAGACTGTTTGGTCTTCTCTTTCCATGATTTCATACTCTGAAGCAAGCTCCCCTTCATTAGTGTCTCCAAAAAAGTCTGCCTCCCTTTGTTCTAACCTCATTCTGTTAATTTGGGTCTTTCTTTTGTTCTTACGTTTGGTTCTAGTGTTTCTCATTCTGGGAGGATTGGAGTCAAAATCATGGTGAGTTTGGTTTGTTTCATTTATGTAATTTGGAATGATGCTGCTCGAATTATTGTATGGTCTCAGATTTTGTGTGTTTGTTCTGTATTGAGTATTCACAAAGGTTCTCTCACGTGGAAAGGAAACCTGTTTGTCAATCTGAAAATATCTGTTTTCAGGAAGTCTGTTTCTGTCTTTGTTTCTTAGATCAGCCGATCTAATTTGTGAAACGTTATGGTAAGATTGGGATCTAAATCGCGTTCTAGTTTGTGGATATAGATCATTAGAATAATGATGAACAGCCTGCTCCTCATCATTCAACATGTCACCGTAAGATCGCGATCTAAGTCGCGCTCTAGTTTGTGGATGTAGATCATTAGAATAATGACGAACAGCCTGTTCGTCATCATTTATCATGTCATCATGTGTATCAGCCCGAAAACGGGCTATTGGTCGAGCTGATACGCGGGCAGAGCGATTGGGAAAGGTGTAATTATCCCTTGGATCCTCAAAATCCATTTCTCTACCGCGTTGTCTGTTCCAGCTCTGTGAACGAAATCTTGTTTGTGTGTTTACAGGTTGGAAATATGGTTCTTCGTAAGCTGGTAGCAACGTGAATCTCATATTTCTCCTATAAGTGTTGTGTGATCCGTAATTCGCTCCTTGTCTCGCCATGGCAGTGTTAAAGTTTCAGTTCTAACTGATAAATATCTAAATAAATCTCGACGTTCTCTGTAATCGCGACGTTTCGAAGTTTATCACTTCTTCATCAGGCTGTAACAGGTAAACGTCGAATCTCTTAGAAAATCTTAAGAAGAGAAAGCTGTAACTGCTGCTTGTATCGAGTTCGAGAGGAATGATGTGACTGTGTATCACCGCACCCAGTTTTATAGAAGGGGAGGGGGCGTTGTCAGCTCATCTCCCGTGATTGGTCGACACACTTCAGCTCTCTTTTTTAATTATTTTTAAACTTGTATGAATTAAAATTATTTAAAACTTATGTAATGTATGTTGTGGGTCACTGTTTGATAAAATAGGAATCATATTATTTTGAGTAAAACAGGAATAAAGGGGCTAATAGTGTTAGAATGGTTGTTTGTGTTTATATTATTTGTTTCTACGTTTATTTATAAATGATATGTGATAATATTAATTTATTTTTGGACTGGTTGGTTTATATGAATTGTGTCTTAAGAAGTCTTTTCCGATTATTATTTGTGATATATGAGCTAATTTGAAGGGCAGTATTGATTTATGTGAGTCTAAATAAATATCATAGATGTTATATTTATGTAAAAATATATGAATTTTAAAATGACTTAAATCTAATCAAGGTATCTACATGGTTGGGCTTCTAAATATTTTTTTACATCTGATTGCTCATGTTTAGAGCATTTCAAAGAATTTTGAACCAATTTATGATGGTTAATATAAAGAAATCCCCTTTAATTCTACTGTTTATGTACTCTTATGAAACAATATTTTTTATTCATGAAAGCCTGATCTATCCTAAATCCTATCTCGAGCTAATTAAAAGGCTATAATGTATTTTGGAAGAATGTAATGAGGGAAATATGTAATGCTGATGTGATTATTTGTGTGTATTGATCATGATTATAGTTGTATTGTAGCTTAGATTCATGTATCATGATTCAGTGTTAATATTAATATTAATTATCTTCTTTTCTTTGTGTTTATCGGTTATAACTCGGTGTTTGTGTGTACTTCCCTTCATTTTTCCCCATAATGTTAATAAAGTGTTCTATTTAAATGAAGGTGAAGAACCGACAGAACCAGAGACAAGCCGTCCCCCTCATGGCACACAGAGTGCAGGGACGTGGCACTGGCTAGGTTAGGGGACTGAAGATCCAGAGGCCAGGACGAACCCGACCCCGGTTTCGCACTGGCTCACACTTCCACTGCCCGCTCCATGGTGTCAATTGGACTCAACAGCCTGCCTCCAACTCCATCAAATCTCCTCCAACAAATGTTCAGAACTGTTGTACCCAGTCTCCCTGAACTAATCCAAGGCCAACAACCCTGAAATATGTTTTTATATGTGAGGTATCATGTCCTTTTTACAATTTTATGAGTTATGGAATTAGAAATATTTATTAATTTTTTTAAAAAAAATTATTTTTTAGGGTTATATTCACTAGGGGTACCATCACCAGGGGTGTGGTTCCTAGGTGTGTATTTCATGGGGTTCTGTGTTTTAGGGTTAGTGTGTGTGTGGTTATGGGGATCAGAGTCAAATAAGGGATTTTTATATGTAAGGTATCTATGTTCTTTTTACAATTTTATGAATTATAGAATTAGAAATATTTATTAAAATTTTAAAATTAGGGTTATATTCACTAGGGGTACCATCACCAGGGGTGTGGTTCCTAGGTGTATGTTCCATAAGGTTCTGTGTCTTAGGGTTAGTGTGTGTGTGGTTATGGGGATCAGGGCTGTTGACCTTTAAGTGTCTGGGGTCAGATTGGGGAGATAACTCCAGGGTCAGTGACCTTAGGGTTAGAACCTGAGAAGGTTCAGTGCTAGCAACTTGGATGCATGAAATTCGCCAAGTCACCTCTCAGGCGCTCGAGAAGGGAAAAGAAAGGAAAAGGACAGTGTGTTCAGGCCTCATTGAGGCCTCTCGGGAAAAGGGTGTCCAGTTTTTTAATCCAGGACCTTTCTGCTCTTAACCTTTCCCCGAGAGACCAGGATGGACTAGATTCCAATGGGGTGACCCTCAATGATGGTAAGCCATGTAAAATGAAATGCTTGACTAAGTGTCTCCTTTTTTCAATTTTGTTTCTAATGTTGTAACTGTGTTGATAGATTCTCTGTAACAAATTGTTTTTAGTTTGTCCCACGTATTGTTTATGACATTTATTGCAGGTTATTAAATAAACACAATTACTGGTAGTGGAGGACATGTTTTTTTGTGTGCAGAAAACGAATTTTGTGGTTTTGTTTTGCACTAATCTCCTATGTTTAATGTGTTTGTAAACTCCTGAACGAGATATTGTTTTTGGTTGAGATGGTGAAAGTTTACTACTCACGAGAGTATCCAATAAATTATTATTTCTCTTGTATGCAGCTATGGGTTTGTGTCCTTGTAAGAAGTGAGTATCCTTCAGGAATTTTTGGAAGTTTTGTTTAACCGCCCTATTTAATTGTACACTGTTTTGTGAATAAAAAGAAACCAATGGAATGATCTTATTTTTGGTCTGAACTTCCTTGGCCGGATGTTGAATGAAATGTTCAAAGTCTTTCAAAGTGTATCTCAGAAAGCTTCTGGAATATTTTCTTTTCTTAAGGGCTCGAAAAAGTGTTTTTACTGCATCATCGAATTCTGATTTTTGGGAACAGATCCTGTGGAATCTGTAGAGCTGAGATTTTAAGATTCCTTTGAAGGTATGCCTTGGATGAAAGCTCGTTTTGTGTAGGAGACAGTGCGTATCCGTTGGTTTGAAATAAACCCTGTAATCTAATTTATTTTCTTTTTCAAATTTTGGGCCTTTATATGTGATGACGTCTAAAAAGTTTACCTGGTGTGTGTCAAATTCGTACTTTATGGTGATTGATTTTTGATGTGTGTTCAAATGTTGTGTGAATTTTTTGAAGTCCTCCACTCCATGTGTCCAGATGCCCCAGATGTCGTCTAAAAACCTGAAATAACAAAGGGGTTTCAGGGGAAAAGATGCAAGTGCCGTTGATTCCCAGGAGGCCATGAAGATGTTCGCATATGATGGTGCGAATTTTTTACCCATAGCAGTTCCTTTGACTTGTAAATAAAATTTGGAGTCGAATTCAAAGTCATTCTTTGTTAGATTTATTTCCAATAACTGTAAAATGAATTCATCAGGCCTCCTGGGATCCGGGTACTTTTCCATGCATTCTTTTACTGCTTTTAGACCTGCTGTAGTTTCTATGTTGGTATAAAGACTATCGATGTCAATGGTAAAGAGAAGGGAATCATTTGGCAGAACAAGATCTTTAGTTTTTAAGATGAAGTCATAAGTATCCTTCAAATAGCTTTGATGTTTCTGGGAAATAGGACTCAAAAAATGTTCAAGGTACTCAGCCGTATAGTACGACTCACTTTCACAATCCGAAACTATAGGTCTCCCGGGTGGAATTAGATGTGGTTTGCTCCACTTCTCGGGTTCCTTATGGATTTTCGGAAGTAAGTAGAACCGTCTGGCTCTTGGGGTACCTGAACCAAGGAGATAATCTCTCTGTTTGCCGTTGATGATTCTTCTCTCACACATTGTATCTAGAATGTCTTTAATTTCTGTCCTAGTTTGGGGATAAATTGGACCTTGTAGGGTCTCATAATGGTCTGTTACTTGTAGCTGTCTAGTTCCCTCCCATAGATAGTCCTTCCTATCCATGAGGACTACTGCGTTACCCTTATCTGCTGGTTTTATGACAATATCTGTGTTACTTTTAAGTTGTTTGACAGCTCTTTTTTCACCTGGAGTTAGGTTAGATGTTTGTATCGCCTCCCAGTTCAGATGTTTGTACGCGTAGTAATCCGCTCTGACAATGGAAGCTATCTGTGGTGGGAGACTAGACAGCGTCGGTGACCAATCTGATGCTTTTGTGAATGGAACTCTCTGCTTCTGGCTCTTTTTTCCTTCAAAGTATGTTTCCAATTTTATCCTCCTGTGATAGCTTTGAAGATCTGAGAGTAATTCTAATTTTTGTGTCTTATACCCTTGTGGGGTGGGAACAAAGGATAAACCCTTAAGTAACACTGTCCTCTGCTCCACCGAAAGGGAGAGGGAGGACAGGTTGATTATGAGTTTCTCTTCGTTCCTAATAGGACTCACGGTTCCTAGAAGTTTAAAGTCTCGGCCCAGTGTTCTAACATGGCCCTCCCTGTTTCTGACGTCCAGTGAACACCGTCCCTCTCCACTTCAAATTTAGCAGGGGGCAGTGGCTCCAGGGCGTTCAGATTCGATTGGATGTATTCATTAATTTCATCCAAAAGTTTCTTTTCGTCTTGATTTAATGTGTCACTATAATTAATGACTGGAATTAGGACTTCCGTGTGTGGCAGTCTTAGTCTTGCCAACCGGTATGCCCTATGTATCTCTTTGTTGGCCATGTTAGCACAACGTTGGGTACGATTGTTAATTCCAAAGGACATTATGAGAACTTCGGGTTCCAAGGCCACTGTGGCTTTCTCAACCAGGTTCCCGGCATGTTGGAATTTTGCCCCTGGGAAGCTATCTATTTGTAAGTTTGGTATGTTGAAAGCAGGAATCCTGGCCACATTGGAATCTCCGATCACCACATATTTTTTCTTTAAGTTCAAACTCCAATCTATCTGCTTTCTAGCAGTATAGATATGTCTGCACGGTCTCCCCAAAGGAGTTGTAGGAGTTTGGGGGACCTGAGGCATTTTTGTGGAAGTTTGAGGAACTTGAGGTATTTCTGTGGGTGGTTCTCTTTGTTCTATTTGTCCCATTTGCTGAGATGTGGATGCCACAGCCCCGTCTTGGGGTTGTGCATCATTTACTATCTGTCCCTCCTCTATAATCCTTTCTTCTACTTGTTCATCTGCTTGAACCCCTGCAATTGGTTCATTGACATACATTGACAATTGGTGTACTGCAGAATCTTGTGAAAAAAGGAAGGGAGATGACATCATTCTGACAAGAGTGGTCGACTCTTTCTCTGTGTCGATATTTTTGTTGTTAGTGTCAACCTCCGTTTCTTTTGAGGTTGTAGCTACCTCTGTGTCAGCACGTGTTTCCTGAACAATGGTTTGGTCGTTCTGTGGGACAGCAGGTGTAGTCGTAGTGGCCAGTTCTGTGGCCAAATCACAGCCAAGAACCGCAGGTAGAACCCCAGAAATTTGTTGCTGTTCTTGGAGCTGAACCAAAGGTTCTGCAAGAATCCTACGCGGTTTTCTTGGCGCTCGAGGAGATCTAGGTACGACCGGAGTTGGCTGTAGTGCTGGTCTGGGCTCAAGGGGTGGAAATTCATTGTCAAATGACCAGTCCCCACGATTAGGAGGGGTGGTCTGACCTTGAGCGGCATTTGATGCCAGTCCAGGAGAGGTTTGCACTTGAATATGTACAACTCCTCTCCTGGGTCTGACTGACTGTGACTGGTTCCCTTGATTATTGGGTTCTTGTGTTGGAGGAGCTATCCTTGTTTGAGGAGTCTCAACGCCAGTCGTTTGTGATTGTCTTTGTTGGTCTCTCCTGTCTAAGTTTTCACATATTTGTTCTGTGTATATTGCTTCCACCCTGGTGAATATTTCTGGTGAGATTCTCTGTTTATAGTTTTTGTTCGCCCATCCTTTTGCAATTTCAAACGCTTGGCTCCACTCTGACTGGTCAGTGCGTTCTTTTAGTTCCGACATGGTCAAATCAGTTAATGTCTCGTAATGTTCTTCGAGAAGCTGTTGAGCTGTATGGGCCCAGTTTTTTGCATTGCCCTCCAAGAATTCATTGATCTTATCATTGGGCATGGCCGGTTTGATTGACTCAGTCAGAAGTGTTGTCAAGCGTCTGAAGGTGGTGGGGCAGTTATTTGCCACTCTAGTGGTAACTTTTTCTAAGTGATGTACGAATCGAATCAAGTCGTACATCAACTTAGACGTGGCTCTCAATCTGGGTGAAGCAGGAGTGTAATTGTTATTGTGTGTTCTGTTTGTGTTACTTTGCTCAAAGTATCTTGGGGGTCTTTGAGATCCTCTGTTTAGTGGAGGGCGACGTTGTGGTCGGTCCCTATATATGATTCTCGGTCCCATTCGAGTTCTGGCGTCTCTTTGTGCATAATTGGAAAATGTATCTGAATGGGCGTTTCTGTTACTCTGAAAACGTGAACCATCTTTATATGCATCTCTGCCTCCTCTGATTTCAGGCCTGAATGGGACTGGTTCTGAGACTGTTTGGTCTTCTCTTTCCATGATTTCATACTCTGAAGCAAGCTCCCCTTCATTAGTGTCTCCAAAAAAGTCTGCCTCCCTTTGTTCTAACCTCATTCTGTTAATTTGGGTCTTTCTTTTGTTCTTACGTTTGGTTCTAGTGTTTCTCATTCTGGGAGGATTGGAGTCAAAATCATGGTGAGTTTGGTTTGTTTCATTTATGTAATTTGGAATGATGCTGCTCGAATTATTGTATGGTCTCAGATTTTGTGTGTTTGTTCTGTATTGAGTATTCACAAAGGTTCTCTCACGTGGAAAGGAAACCTGTTTGTCAATCTGAAAATATCTGTTTTCAGGAAGTCTGTTTCTGTCTTTGTTTCTTAGATCAGCCGATCTAATTTGTGAAACGTTATGGTAAGATTGGGATCTAAATCGCGTTCTAGTTTGTGGATATAGATCATTAGAATAATGATGAACAGCCTGCTCCTCATCATTCAACATGTCACCGTAAGATCGCGATCTAAGTCGCGCTCTAGTTTGTGGATGTAGATCATTAGAATAATGACGAACAGCCTGTTCGTCATCATTTATCATGTCATCATGTGTATCAGCCCGAAAACGGGCTATTGGTCGAGCTGATACGCGGGCAGAGCGATTGGGAAAGGTGTAATTATCCCTTGGATCCTCAAAATCCATTTCTCTACCGCGTTGTCTGTTCCAGCTCTGTGAACGAAATCTTGTTTGTGTGTTTACAGGTTGGAAATATGGTTCTTCGTAAGCTGGTAGCAACGTGAATCTCATATTTCTCCTATAAGTGTTGTGTGATCCGTAATTCGCTCCTTGTCTCGCCATGGCAGTGTTAAAGTTTCAGTTCTAACTGATAAATATCTAAATAAATCTCGACGTTCTCTGTAATCGCGACGTTTCGAAGTTTATCACTTCTTCATCAGGCTGTAACAGGTAAACGTCGAATCTCTTAGAAAATCTTAAGAAGAGAAAGCTGTAACTGCTGCTTGTATCGAGTTCGAGAGGAATGATGTGACTGTGTATCACCGCACCCAGTTTTATAGAAGGGGAGGGGGCGTTGTCAGCTCATCTCCCGTGATTGGTCGACACACTTCAGCTCTCTTTTTTAATTATTTTTAAACTTGTATGAATTAAAATTATTTAAAACTTATGTAATGTATGTTGTGGGTCACTGTTTGATAAAATAGGAATCATATTATTTTGAGTAAAACAGGAATAAAGGGGCTAATAGTGTTAGAATGGTTGTTTGTGTTTATATTATTTGTTTCTACGTTTATTTATAAATGATATGTGATAATATTAATTTATTTTTGGACTGGTTGGTTTATATGAATTGTGTCTTAAGAAGTCTTTTCCGATTATTATTTGTGATATATGAGCTAATTTGAAGGGCAGTATTGATTTATGTGAGTCTAAATAAATATCATAGATGTTATATTTATGTAAAGATATATGAATTTTAAAATGACTTAAATCTAATCAAGGTATCTACATGGTTGGGCTTCTAAATATTTTTTTACATCTGATTGCTCATGTTTAGAGCATTTCAAAGAATTTTGAACCAATTTATGATGGTTAATATAAAGAAATCCCCTTTAATTCTACTGTTTATGTACTCTTATGAAACAATATTTTTTATTCATGAAAGCCTGATCTATCCTAAATCCTATCTCGAGCTAATTAAAAGGCTATAATGTATTTTGGAAGAATGTAATGAGGGAAATATGTAATGCTGATGTGATTATTTGTGTGTATTGATCATGATTATAGTTGTATTGTAGCTTAGATTCATGTATCATGATTCAGTGTTAATATTAATATTAATTATCTTCTTTTCTTTGTGTTTATCGGTTATAACTCGGTGTTTGTGTGTACTTCCCTTCATTTTTCCCCATAATGTTAATAAAGTGTTCTATTTAAATGAAGGTGAAGAACCGACAGAACCAGAGACAAGCCGTCCCCCTCATGGCACACAGAGTGCAGGGACGTGGCACTGGCTAGGTTAGGGGACTGAAGATCCAGAGGCCAGGACGAACCCGACCCCGGTTTCGCACTGGCTCACACTTCCACTGCCCGCTCCATGGTGTCAATTGGACTCAACAGCCTGCCTCCAACTCCATCAAATCTCCTCCAACAAATGTTCAGAACTGTTGTACCCAGTCTCCCTGAACTAATCCAAGGCCAACAACCCTGAAATATGTTTTTATATGTGAGGTATCATGTCCTTTTTACAATTTTATGAGTTATGGAATTAGAAATATTTATTAATTTTTTTAAAAAAAATTATTTTTTAGGGTTATATTCACTAGGGGTACCATCACCAGGGGTGTGGTTCCTAGGTGTGTATTTCATGGGGTTCTGTGTTTTAGGGTTAGTGTGTGTGTGGTTATGGGGATCAGAGTCAAATAAGGGATTTTTATATGTAAGGTATCTATGTTCTTTTTACAATTTTATGAATTATAGAATTAGAAATATTTATTAAAATTTTAAAATTAGGGTTATATTCACTAGGGGTACCATCACCAGGGGTGTGGTTCCTAGGTGTATGTTCCATAAGGTTCTGTGTCTTAGGGTTAGTGTGTGTGTGGTTATGGGGATCAGGGCTGTTGACCTTTAAGTGTCTGGGGTCAGATTGGGGAGATAACTCCAGGGTCAGTGACCTTAGGGTTAGAACCTGAGAAGGTTCAGTGCTAGCAACTTGGATGCATGAAATTCGCCAAGTCACCTCTCAGGCGCTCGAGAAGGGAAAAGAAAGGAAAAGGACAGTGTGTTCAGGCCTCATTGAGGCCTCTCGGGAAAAGGGTGTCCAGTTTTTTAATCCAGGACCTTTCTGCTCTTAACCTTTCCCCGAGAGACCAGGATGGACTAGATTCCAATGGGGTGACCCTCAATGATGGTAAGCCATGTAAAATGAAATGCTTGACTAAGTGTCTCCTTTTTTCAATTTTGTTTCTAATGTTGTAACTGTGTTGATAGATTCTCTGTAACAAATTGTTTTTAGTTTGTCCCACGTATTGTTTATGACATTTATTGCAGGTTATTAAATAAACACAATTACTGGTAGTGGAGGACATGTTTTTTTGTGTGCAGAAAACGAATTTTGTGGTTTTGTTTTGCACTAATCTCCTATGTTTAATGTGTTTGTAAACTCCTGAACGAGATATTGTTTTTGGTTGAGATGGTGAAAGTTTACTACTCACGAGAGTATCCAATAAATTATTATTTCTCTTGTATGCAGCTATGGGTTTGTGTCCTTGTAAGAAGTGAGTATCCTTCAGGAATTTTTGGAAGTTTTGTTTAACCGCCCTATTTAATTGTACACTGTTTTGTGAATAAAAAGAAACCAATGGAATGATCTTATTTTTGGTCTGAACTTCCTTGGCCGGATGTTGAATGAAATGTTCAAAGTCTTTCAAAGTGTATCTCAGAAAGCTTCTGGAATATTTTCTTTTCTTAAGGGCTCGAAAAAGTGTTTTTACTGCATCATCGAATTCTGATTTTTGGGAACAGATCCTGTGGAATCTGTAGAGCTGAGATTTTAAGATTCCTTTGAAGGTATGCCTTGGATGAAAGCTCGTTTTGTGTAGGAGACAGTGCGTATCCGTTGGTTTGAAATAAACCCTGTAATCTAATTTATTTTCTTTTTCAAATTTTGGGCCTTTATATGTGATGACGTCTAAAAAGTTTACCTGGTGTGTGTCAAATTCGTACTTTATGGTGATTGATTTTTGATGTGTGTTCAAATGTTGTGTGAATTTTTTGAAGTCCTCCACTCCATGTGTCCAGATGCCCCAGATGTCGTCTAAAAACCTGAAATAACAAAGGGGTTTCAGGGGAAAAGATGCAAGTGCCGTTGATTCCCAGGAGGCCATGAAGATGTTCGCATATGATGGTGCGAATTTTTTACCCATAGCAGTTCCTTTGACTTGTAAATAAAATTTGGAGTCGAATTCAAAGTCATTCTTTGTTAGATTTATTTCCAATAACTGTAAAATGAATTCATCAGGCCTCCTGGGATCCGGGTACTTTTCCATGCATTCTTTTACTGCTTTTAGACCTGCTGTAGTTTCTATGTTGGTATAAAGACTATCGATGTCAATGGTAAAGAGAAGGGAATCATTTGGCAGAACAAGATCTTTAGTTTTTAAGATGAAGTCATAAGTATCCTTCAAATAGCTTTGATGTTTCTGGGAAATAGGACTCAAAAAATGTTCAAGGTACTCAGCCGTATAGTACGACTCACTTTCACAATCCGAAACTATAGGTCTCCCGGGTGGAATTAGATGTGGTTTGCTCCACTTCTCGGGTTCCTTATGGATTTTCGGAAGTAAGTAGAACCGTCTGGCTCTTGGGGTACCTGAACCAAGGAGATAATCTCTCTGTTTGCCGTTGATGATTCTTCTCTCACACATTGTATCTAGAATGTCTTTAATTTCTGTCCTAGTTTGGGGATAAATTGGACCTTGTAGGGTCTCATAATGGTCTGTTACTTGTAGCTGTCTAGTTCCCTCCCATAGATAGTCCTTCCTATCCATGAGGACTACTGCGTTACCCTTATCTGCTGGTTTTATGACAATATCTGTGTTACTTTTAAGTTGTTTGACAGCTCTTTTTTCACCTGGAGTTAGGTTAGATGTTTGTATCGCCTCCCAGTTCAGATGTTTGTACGCGTAGTAATCCGCTCTGACAATGGAAGCTATCTGTGGTGGGAGACTAGACAGCGTCGGTGACCAATCTGATGCTTTTGTGAATGGAACTCTCTGCTTCTGGCTCTTTTTTCCTTCAAAGTATGTTTCCAATTTTATCCTCCTGTGATAGCTTTGAAGATCTGAGAGTAATTCTAATTTTTGTGTCTTATACCCTTGTGGGGTGGGAACAAAGGATAAACCCTTAAGTAACACTGTCCTCTGCTCCACCGAAAGGGAGAGGGAGGACAGGTTGATTATGAGTTTCTCTTCGTTCCTAATAGGACTCACGGTTCCTAGAAGTTTAAAGTCTCGGCCCAGTGTTCTAACATGGCCCTCCCTGTTTCTGACGTCCAGTGAACACCGTCCCTCTCCACTTCAAATTTAGCAGGGGGCAGTGGCTCCAGGGCGTTCAGATTCGATTGGATGTATTCATTAATTTCATCCAAAAGTTTCTTTTCGTCTTGATTTAATGTGTCACTATAATTAATGACTGGAATTAGGACTTCCGTGTGTGGCAGTCTTAGTCTTGCCAACCGGTATGCCCTATGTATCTCTTTGTTGGCCATGTTAGCACAACGTTGGGTACGATTGTTAATTCCAAAGGACATTATGAGAACTTCGGGTTCCAAGGCCACTGTGGCTTTCTCAACCAGGTTCCCGGCATGTTGGAATTTTGCCCCTGGGAAGCTATCTATTTGTAAGTTTGGTATGTTGAAAGCAGGAATCCTGGCCACATTGGAATCTCCGATCACCACATATTTTTTCTTTAAGTTCAAACTCCAATCTATCTGCTTTCTAGCAGTATAGATATGTCTGCACGGTCTCCCCAAAGGAGTTGTAGGAGTTTGGGGGACCTGAGGCATTTTTGTGGAAGTTTGAGGAACTTGAGGTATTTCTGTGGGTGGTTCTCTTTGTTCTATTTGTCCCATTTGCTGAGATGTGGATGCCACAGCCCCGTCTTGGGGTTGTGCATCATTTACTATCTGTCCCTCCTCTATAATCCTTTCTTCTACTTGTTCATCTGCTTGAACCCCTGCAATTGGTTCATTGACATACATTGACAATTGGTGTACTGCAGAATCTTGTGAAAAAAGGAAGGGAGATGACATCATTCTGACAAGAGTGGTCGACTCTTTCTCTGTGTCGATATTTTTGTTGTTAGTGTCAACCTCCGTTTCTTTTGAGGTTGTAGCTACCTCTGTGTCAGCACGTGTTTCCTGAACAATGGTTTGGTCGTTCTGTGGGACAGCAGGTGTAGTCGTAGTGGCCAGTTCTGTGGCCAAATCACAGCCAAGAACCGCAGGTAGAACCCCAGAAATTTGTTGCTGTTCTTGGAGCTGAACCAAAGGTTCTGCAAGAATCCTACGCGGTTTTCTTGGCGCTCGAGGAGATCTAGGTACGACCGGAGTTGGCTGTAGTGCTGGTCTGGGCTCAAGGGGTGGAAATTCATTGTCAAATGACCAGTCCCCACGATTAGGAGGGGTGGTCTGACCTTGAGCGGCATTTGATGCCAGTCCAGGAGAGGTTTGCACTTGAATATGTACAACTCCTCTCCTGGGTCTGACTGACTGTGACTGGTTCCCTTGATTATTGGGTTCTTGTGTTGGAGGAGCTATCCTTGTTTGAGGAGTCTCAACGCCAGTCGTTTGTGATTGTCTTTGTTGGTCTCTCCTGTCTAAGTTTTCACATATTTGTTCTGTGTATATTGCTTCCACCCTGGTGAATATTTCTGGTGAGATTCTCTGTTTATAGTTTTTGTTCGCCCATCCTTTTGCAATTTCAAACGCTTGGCTCCACTCTGACTGGTCAGTGCGTTCTTTTAGTTCCGACATGGTCAAATCAGTTAATGTCTCGTAATGTTCTTCGAGAAGCTGTTGAGCTGTATGGGCCCAGTTTTTTGCATTGCCCTCCAAGAATTCATTGATCTTATCATTGGGCATGGCCGGTTTGATTGACTCAGTCAGAAGTGTTGTCAAGCGTCTGAAGGTGGTGGGGCAGTTATTTGCCACTCTAGTGGTAACTTTTTCTAAGTGATGTACGAATCGAATCAAGTCGTACATCAACTTAGACGTGGCTCTCAATCTGGGTGAAGCAGGAGTGTAATTGTTATTGTGTGTTCTGTTTGTGTTACTTTGCTCAAAGTATCTTGGGGGTCTTTGAGATCCTCTGTTTAGTGGAGGGCGACGTTGTGGTCGGTCCCTATATATGATTCTCGGTCCCATTCGAGTTCTGGCGTCTCTTTGTGCATAATTGGAAAATGTATCTGAATGGGCGTTTCTGTTACTCTGAAAACGTGAACCATCTTTATATGCATCTCTGCCTCCTCTGATTTCAGGCCTGAATGGGACTGGTTCTGAGACTGTTTGGTCTTCTCTTTCCATGATTTCATACTCTGAAGCAAGCTCCCCTTCATTAGTGTCTCCAAAAAAGTCTGCCTCCCTTTGTTCTAACCTCATTCTGTTAATTTGGGTCTTTCTTTTGTTCTTACGTTTGGTTCTAGTGTTTCTCATTCTGGGAGGATTGGAGTCAAAATCATGGTGAGTTTGGTTTGTTTCATTTATGTAATTTGGAATGATGCTGCTCGAATTATTGTATGGTCTCAGATTTTGTGTGTTTGTTCTGTATTGAGTATTCACAAAGGTTCTCTCACGTGGAAAGGAAACCTGTTTGTCAATCTGAAAATATCTGTTTTCAGGAAGTCTGTTTCTGTCTTTGTTTCTTAGATCAGCCGATCTAATTTGTGAAACGTTATGGTAAGATTGGGATCTAAATCGCGTTCTAGTTTGTGGATATAGATCATTAGAATAATGATGAACAGCCTGCTCCTCATCATTCAACATGTCACCGTAAGATCGCGATCTAAGTCGCGCTCTAGTTTGTGGATGTAGATCATTAGAATAATGACGAACAGCCTGTTCGTCATCATTTATCATGTCATCATGTGTATCAGCCCGAAAACGGGCTATTGGTCGAGCTGATACGCGGGCAGAGCGATTGGGAAAGGTGTAATTATCCCTTGGATCCTCAAAATCCATTTCTCTACCGCGTTGTCTGTTCCAGCTCTGTGAACGAAATCTTGTTTGTGTGTTTACAGGTTGGAAATATGGTTCTTCGTAAGCTGGTAGCAACGTGAATCTCATATTTCTCCTATAAGTGTTGTGTGATCCGTAATTCGCTCCTTGTCTCGCCATGGCAGTGTTAAAGTTTCAGTTCTAACTGATAAATATCTAAATAAATCTCGACGTTCTCTGTAATCGCGACGTTTCGAAGTTTATCACTTCTTCATCAGGCTGTAACAGGTAAACGTCGAATCTCTTAGAAAATCTTAAGAAGAGAAAGCTGTAACTGCTGCTTGTATCGAGTTCGAGAGGAATGATGTGACTGTGTATCACCGCACCCAGTTTTATAGAAGGGGAGGGGGCGTTGTCAGCTCATCTCCCGTGATTGGTCGACACACTTCAGCTCTCTTTTTTAATTATTTTTAAACTTGTATGAATTAAAATTATTTAAAACTTATGTAATGTATGTTGTGGGTCACTGTTTGATAAAATAGGAATCATATTATTTTGAGTAAAACAGGAATAAAGGGGCTAATAGTGTTAGAATGGTTGTTTGTGTTTATATTATTTGTTTCTACGTTTATTTATAAATGATATGTGATAATATTAATTTATTTTTGGACTGGTTGGTTTATATGAATTGTGTCTTAAGAAGTCTTTTCCGATTATTATTTGTGATATATGAGCTAATTTGAAGGGCAGTATTGATTTATGTGAGTCTAAATAAATATCATAGATGTTATATTTATGTAAAAATATATGAATTTTAAAATGACTTAAATCTAATCAAGGTATCTACATGGTTGGGCTTCTAAATATTTTTTTACATCTGATTGCTCATGTTTAGAGCATTTCAAAGAATTTTGAACCAATTTATGATGGTTAATATAAAGAAATCCCCTTTAATTCTACTGTTTATGTACTCTTATGAAACAATATTTTTTATTCATGAAAGCCTGATCTATCCTAAATCCTATCTCGAGCTAATTAAAAGGCTATAATGTATTTTGGAAGAATGTAATGAGGGAAATATGTAATGCTGATGTGATTATTTGTGTGTATTGATCATGATTATAGTTGTATTGTAGCTTAGATTCATGTATCATGATTCAGTGTTAATATTAATATTAATTATCTTCTTTTCTTTGTGTTTATCGGTTATAACTCGGTGTTTGTGTGTACTTCCCTTCATTTTTCCCCATAATGTTAATAAAGTGTTCTATTTAAATGAAGGTGAAGAACCGACAGAACCAGAGACAAGCCGTCCCCCTCATGGCACACAGAGTGCAGGGACGTGGCACTGGCTAGGTTAGGGGACTGAAGATCCAGAGGCCAGGACGAACCCGACCCCGGTTTCGCACTGGCTCACACTTCCACTGCCCGCTCCATGGTGTCAATTGGACTCAACAGCCTGCCTCCAACTCCATCAAATCTCCTCCAACAAATGTTCAGAACTGTTGTACCCAGTCTCCCTGAACTAATCCAAGGCCAACAACCCTGAAATATGTTTTTATATGTGAGGTATCATGTCCTTTTTACAATTTTATGAGTTATGGAATTAGAAATATTTATTAATTTTTTTAAAAAAAATTATTTTTTAGGGTTATATTCACTAGGGGTACCATCACCAGGGGTGTGGTTCCTAGGTGTGTATTTCATGGGGTTCTGTGTTTTAGGGTTAGTGTGTGTGTGGTTATGGGGATCAGAGTCAAATAAGGGATTTTTATATGTAAGGTATCTATGTTCTTTTTACAATTTTATGAATTATAGAATTAGAAATATTTATTAAAATTTTAAAATTAGGGTTATATTCACTAGGGGTACCATCACCAGGGGTGTGGTTCCTAGGTGTATGTTCCATAAGGTTCTGTGTCTTAGGGTTAGTGTGTGTGTGGTTATGGGGATCAGGGCTGTTGACCTTTAAGTGTCTGGGGTCAGATTGGGGAGATAACTCCAGGGTCAGTGACCTTAGGGTTAGAACCTGAGAAGGTTCAGTGCTAGCAACTTGGATGCATGAAATTCGCCAAGTCACCTCTCAGGCGCTCGAGAAGGGAAAAGAAAGGAAAAGGACAGTGTGTTCAGGCCTCATTGAGGCCTCTCGGGAAAAGGGTGTCCAGTTTTTTAATCCAGGACCTTTCTGCTCTTAACCTTTCCCCGAGAGACCAGGATGGACTAGATTCCAATGGGGTGACCCTCAATGATGGTAAGCCATGTAAAATGAAATGCTTGACTAAGTGTCTCCTTTTTTCAATTTTGTTTCTAATGTTGTAACTGTGTTGATAGATTCTCTGTAACAAATTGTTTTTAGTTTGTCCCACGTATTGTTTATGACATTTATTGCAGGTTATTAAATAAACACAATTACTGGTAGTGGAGGACATGTTTTTTTGTGTGCAGAAAACGAATTTTGTGGTTTTGTTTTGCACTAATCTCCTATGTTTAATGTGTTTGTAAACTCCTGAACGAGATATTGTTTTTGGTTGAGATGGTGAAAGTTTACTACTCACGAGAGTATCCAATAAATTATTATTTCTCTTGTATGCAGCTATGGGTTTGTGTCCTTGTAAGAAGTGAGTATCCTTCAGGAATTTTTGGAAGTTTTGTTTAACCGCCCTATTTAATTGTACACTGTTTTGTGAATAAAAAGAAACCAATGGAATGATCTTATTTTTGGTCTGAACTTCCTTGGCCGGATGTTGAATGAAATGTTCAAAGTCTTTCAAAGTGTATCTCAGAAAGCTTCTGGAATATTTTCTTTTCTTAAGGGCTCGAAAAAGTGTTTTTACTGCATCATCGAATTCTGATTTTTGGGAACAGATCCTGTGGAATCTGTAGAGCTGAGATTTTAAGATTCCTTTGAAGGTATGCCTTGGATGAAAGCTCGTTTTGTGTAGGAGACAGTGCGTATCCGTTGGTTTGAAATAAACCCTGTAATCTAATTTATTTTCTTTTTCAAATTTTGGGCCTTTATATGTGATGACGTCTAAAAAGTTTACCTGGTGTGTGTCAAATTCGTACTTTATGGTGATTGATTTTTGATGTGTGTTCAAATGTTGTGTGAATTTTTTGAAGTCCTCCACTCCATGTGTCCAGATGCCCCAGATGTCGTCTAAAAACCTGAAATAACAAAGGGGTTTCAGGGGAAAAGATGCAAGTGCCGTTGATTCCCAGGAGGCCATGAAGATGTTCGCATATGATGGTGCGAATTTTTTACCCATAGCAGTTCCTTTGACTTGTAAATAAAATTTGGAGTCGAATTCAAAGTCATTCTTTGTTAGATTTATTTCCAATAACTGTAAAATGAATTCATCAGGCCTCCTGGGATCCGGGTACTTTTCCATGCATTCTTTTACTGCTTTTAGACCTGCTGTAGTTTCTATGTTGGTATAAAGACTATCGATGTCAATGGTAAAGAGAAGGGAATCATTTGGCAGAACAAGATCTTTAGTTTTTAAGATGAAGTCATAAGTATCCTTCAAATAGCTTTGATGTTTCTGGGAAATAGGACTCAAAAAATGTTCAAGGTACTCAGCCGTATAGTACGACTCACTTTCACAATCCGAAACTATAGGTCTCCCGGGTGGAATTAGATGTGGTTTGCTCCACTTCTCGGGTTCCTTATGGATTTTCGGAAGTAAGTAGAACCGTCTGGCTCTTGGGGTACCTGAACCAAGGAGATAATCTCTCTGTTTGCCGTTGATGATTCTTCTCTCACACATTGTATCTAGAATGTCTTTAATTTCTGTCCTAGTTTGGGGATAAATTGGACCTTGTAGGGTCTCATAATGGTCTGTTACTTGTAGCTGTCTAGTTCCCTCCCATAGATAGTCCTTCCTATCCATGAGGACTACTGCGTTACCCTTATCTGCTGGTTTTATGACAATATCTGTGTTACTTTTAAGTTGTTTGACAGCTCTTTTTTCACCTGGAGTTAGGTTAGATGTTTGTATCGCCTCCCAGTTCAGATGTTTGTACGCGTAGTAATCCGCTCTGACAATGGAAGCTATCTGTGGTGGGAGACTAGACAGCGTCGGTGACCAATCTGATGCTTTTGTGAATGGAACTCTCTGCTTCTGGCTCTTTTTTCCTTCAAAGTATGTTTCCAATTTTATCCTCCTGTGATAGCTTTGAAGATCTGAGAGTAATTCTAATTTTTGTGTCTTATACCCTTGTGGGGTGGGAACAAAGGATAAACCCTTAAGTAACACTGTCCTCTGCTCCACCGAAAGGGAGAGGGAGGACAGGTTGATTATGAGTTTCTCTTCGTTCCTAATAGGACTCACGGTTCCTAGAAGTTTAAAGTCTCGGCCCAGTGTTCTAACATGGCCCTCCCTGTTTCTGACGTCCAGTGAACACCGTCCCTCTCCACTTCAAATTTAGCAGGGGGCAGTGGCTCCAGGGCGTTCAGATTCGATTGGATGTATTCATTAATTTCATCCAAAAGTTTCTTTTCGTCTTGATTTAATGTGTCACTATAATTAATGACTGGAATTAGGACTTCCGTGTGTGGCAGTCTTAGTCTTGCCAACCGGTATGCCCTATGTATCTCTTTGTTGGCCATGTTAGCACAACGTTGGGTACGATTGTTAATTCCAAAGGACATTATGAGAACTTCGGGTTCCAAGGCCACTGTGGCTTTCTCAACCAGGTTCCCGGCATGTTGGAATTTTGCCCCTGGGAAGCTATCTATTTGTAAGTTTGGTATGTTGAAAGCAGGAATCCTGGCCACATTGGAATCTCCGATCACCACATATTTTTTCTTTAAGTTCAAACTCCAATCTATCTGCTTTCTAGCAGTATAGATATGTCTGCACGGTCTCCCCAAAGGAGTTGTAGGAGTTTGGGGGACCTGAGGCATTTTTGTGGAAGTTTGAGGAACTTGAGGTATTTCTGTGGGTGGTTCTCTTTGTTCTATTTGTCCCATTTGCTGAGATGTGGATGCCACAGCCCCGTCTTGGGGTTGTGCATCATTTACTATCTGTCCCTCCTCTATAATCCTTTCTTCTACTTGTTCATCTGCTTGAACCCCTGCAATTGGTTCATTGACATACATTGACAATTGGTGTACTGCAGAATCTTGTGAAAAAAGGAAGGGAGATGACATCATTCTGACAAGAGTGGTCGACTCTTTCTCTGTGTCGATATTTTTGTTGTTAGTGTCAACCTCCGTTTCTTTTGAGGTTGTAGCTACCTCTGTGTCAGCACGTGTTTCCTGAACAATGGTTTGGTCGTTCTGTGGGACAGCAGGTGTAGTCGTAGTGGCCAGTTCTGTGGCCAAATCACAGCCAAGAACCGCAGGTAGAACCCCAGAAATTTGTTGCTGTTCTTGGAGCTGAACCAAAGGTTCTGCAAGAATCCTACGCGGTTTTCTTGGCGCTCGAGGAGATCTAGGTACGACCGGAGTTGGCTGTAGTGCTGGTCTGGGCTCAAGGGGTGGAAATTCATTGTCAAATGACCAGTCCCCACGATTAGGAGGGGTGGTCTGACCTTGAGCGGCATTTGATGCCAGTCCAGGAGAGGTTTGCACTTGAATATGTACAACTCCTCTCCTGGGTCTGACTGACTGTGACTGGTTCCCTTGATTATTGGGTTCTTGTGTTGGAGGAGCTATCCTTGTTTGAGGAGTCTCAACGCCAGTCGTTTGTGATTGTCTTTGTTGGTCTCTCCTGTCTAAGTTTTCACATATTTGTTCTGTGTATATTGCTTCCACCCTGGTGAATATTTCTGGTGAGATTCTCTGTTTATAGTTTTTGTTCGCCCATCCTTTTGCAATTTCAAACGCTTGGCTCCACTCTGACTGGTCAGTGCGTTCTTTTAGTTCCGACATGGTCAAATCAGTTAATGTCTCGTAATGTTCTTCGAGAAGCTGTTGAGCTGTATGGGCCCAGTTTTTTGCATTGCCCTCCAAGAATTCATTGATCTTATCATTGGGCATGGCCGGTTTGATTGACTCAGTCAGAAGTGTTGTCAAGCGTCTGAAGGTGGTGGGGCAGTTATTTGCCACTCTAGTGGTAACTTTTTCTAAGTGATGTACGAATCGAATCAAGTCGTACATCAACTTAGACGTGGCTCTCAATCTGGGTGAAGCAGGAGTGTAATTGTTATTGTGTGTTCTGTTTGTGTTACTTTGCTCAAAGTATCTTGGGGGTCTTTGAGATCCTCTGTTTAGTGGAGGGCGACGTTGTGGTCGGTCCCTATATATGATTCTCGGTCCCATTCGAGTTCTGGCGTCTCTTTGTGCATAATTGGAAAATGTATCTGAATGGGCGTTTCTGTTACTCTGAAAACGTGAACCATCTTTATATGCATCTCTGCCTCCTCTGATTTCAGGCCTGAATGGGACTGGTTCTGAGACTGTTTGGTCTTCTCTTTCCATGATTTCATACTCTGAAGCAAGCTCCCCTTCATTAGTGTCTCCAAAAAAGTCTGCCTCCCTTTGTTCTAACCTCATTCTGTTAATTTGGGTCTTTCTTTTGTTCTTACGTTTGGTTCTAGTGTTTCTCATTCTGGGAGGATTGGAGTCAAAATCATGGTGAGTTTGGTTTGTTTCATTTATGTAATTTGGAATGATGCTGCTCGAATTATTGTATGGTCTCAGATTTTGTGTGTTTGTTCTGTATTGAGTATTCACAAAGGTTCTCTCACGTGGAAAGGAAACCTGTTTGTCAATCTGAAAATATCTGTTTTCAGGAAGTCTGTTTCTGTCTTTGTTTCTTAGATCAGCCGATCTAATTTGTGAAACGTTATGGTAAGATTGGGATCTAAATCGCGTTCTAGTTTGTGGATATAGATCATTAGAATAATGATGAACAGCCTGCTCCTCATCATTCAACATGTCACCGTAAGATCGCGATCTAAGTCGCGCTCTAGTTTGTGGATGTAGATCATTAGAATAATGACGAACAGCCTGTTCGTCATCATTTATCATGTCATCATGTGTATCAGCCCGAAAACGGGCTATTGGTCGAGCTGATACGCGGGCAGAGCGATTGGGAAAGGTGTAATTATCCCTTGGATCCTCAAAATCCATTTCTCTACCGCGTTGTCTGTTCCAGCTCTGTGAACGAAATCTTGTTTGTGTGTTTACAGGTTGGAAATATGGTTCTTCGTAAGCTGGTAGCAACGTGAATCTCATATTTCTCCTATAAGTGTTGTGTGATCCGTAATTCGCTCCTTGTCTCGCCATGGCAGTGTTAAAGTTTCAGTTCTAACTGATAAATATCTAAATAAATCTCGACGTTCTCTGTAATCGCGACGTTTCGAAGTTTATCACTTCTTCATCAGGCTGTAACAGGTAAACGTCGAATCTCTTAGAAAATCTTAAGAAGAGAAAGCTGTAACTGCTGCTTGTATCGAGTTCGAGAGGAATGATGTGACTGTGTATCACCGCACCCAGTTTTATAGAAGGGGAGGGGGCGTTGTCAGCTCATCTCCCGTGATTGGTCGACACACTTCAGCTCTCTTTTTTAATTATTTTTAAACTTGTATGAATTAAAATTATTTAAAACTTATGTAATGTATGTTGTGGGTCACTGTTTGATAAAATAGGAATCATATTATTTTGAGTAAAACAGGAATAAAGGGGCTAATAGTGTTAGAATGGTTGTTTGTGTTTATATTATTTGTTTCTACGTTTATTTATAAATGATATGTGATAATATTAATTTATTTTTGGACTGGTTGGTTTATATGAATTGTGTCTTAAGAAGTCTTTTCCGATTATTATTTGTGATATATGAGCTAATTTGAAGGGCAGTATTGATTTATGTGAGTCTAAATAAATATCATAGATGTTATATTTATGTAAAAATATATGAATTTTAAAATGACTTAAATCTAATCAAGGTATCTACATGGTTGGGCTTCTAAATATTTTTTTACATCTGATTGCTCATGTTTAGAGCATTTCAAAGAATTTTGAACCAATTTATGATGGTTAATATAAAGAAATCCCCTTTAATTCTACTGTTTATGTACTCTTATGAAACAATATTTTTTATTCATGAAAGCCTGATCTATCCTAAATCCTATCTCGAGCTAATTAAAAGGCTATAATGTATTTTGGAAGAATGTAATGAGGGAAATATGTAATGCTGATGTGATTATTTGTGTGTATTGATCATGATTATAGTTGTATTGTAGCTTAGATTCATGTATCATGATTCAGTGTTAATATTAATATTAATTATCTTCTTTTCTTTGTGTTTATCGGTTATAACTCGGTGTTTGTGTGTACTTCCCTTCATTTTTCCCCATAATGTTAATAAAGTGTTCTATTTAAATGAAGGTGAAGAACCGACAGAACCAGAGACAAGCCGTCCCCCTCATGGCACACAGAGTGCAGGGACGTGGCACTGGCTAGGTTAGGGGACTGAAGATCCAGAGGCCAGGACGAACCCGACCCCGGTTTCGCACTGGCTCACACTTCCACTGCCCGCTCCATGGTGTCAATTGGACTCAACAGCCTGCCTCCAACTCCATCAAATCTCCTCCAACAAATGTTCAGAACTGTTGTACCCAGTCTCCCTGAACTAATCCAAGGCCAACAACCCTGAAATATGTTTTTATATGTGAGGTATCATGTCCTTTTTACAATTTTATGAGTTATGGAATTAGAAATATTTATTAATTTTTTTAAAAAAAATTATTTTTTAGGGTTATATTCACTAGGGGTACCATCACCAGGGGTGTGGTTCCTAGGTGTGTATTTCATGGGGTTCTGTGTTTTAGGGTTAGTGTGTGTGTGGTTATGGGGATCAGAGTCAAATAAGGGATTTTTATATGTAAGGTATCTATGTTCTTTTTACAATTTTATGAATTATAGAATTAGAAATATTTATTAAAATTTTAAAATTAGGGTTATATTCACTAGGGGTACCATCACCAGGGGTGTGGTTCCTAGGTGTATGTTCCATAAGGTTCTGTGTCTTAGGGTTAGTGTGTGTGTGGTTATGGGGATCAGGGCTGTTGACCTTTAAGTGTCTGGGGTCAGATTGGGGAGATAACTCCAGGGTCAGTGACCTTAGGGTTAGAACCTGAGAAGGTTCAGTGCTAGCAACTTGGATGCATGAAATTCGCCAAGTCACCTCTCAGGCGCTCGAGAAGGGAAAAGAAAGGAAAAGGACAGTGTGTTCAGGCCTCATTGAGGCCTCTCGGGAAAAGGGTGTCCAGTTTTTTAATCCAGGACCTTTCTGCTCTTAACCTTTCCCCGAGAGACCAGGATGGACTAGATTCCAATGGGGTGACCCTCAATGATGGTAAGCCATGTAAAATGAAATGCTTGACTAAGTGTCTCCTTTTTTCAATTTTGTTTCTAATGTTGTAACTGTGTTGATAGATTCTCTGTAACAAATTGTTTTTAGTTTGTCCCACGTATTGTTTATGACATTTATTGCAGGTTATTAAATAAACACAATTACTGGTAGTGGAGGACATGTTTTTTTGTGTGCAGAAAACGAATTTTGTGGTTTTGTTTTGCACTAATCTCCTATGTTTAATGTGTTTGTAAACTCCTGAACGAGATATTGTTTTTGGTTGAGATGGTGAAAGTTTACTACTCACGAGAGTATCCAATAAATTATTATTTCTCTTGTATGCAGCTATGGGTTTGTGTCCTTGTAAGAAGTGAGTATCCTTCAGGAATTTTTGGAAGTTTTGTTTAACCGCCCTATTTAATTGTACACTGTTTTGTGAATAAAAAGAAACCAATGGAATGATCTTATTTTTGGTCTGAACTTCCTTGGCCGGATGTTGAATGAAATGTTCAAAGTCTTTCAAAGTGTATCTCAGAAAGCTTCTGGAATATTTTCTTTTCTTAAGGGCTCGAAAAAGTGTTTTTACTGCATCATCGAATTCTGATTTTTGGGAACAGATCCTGTGGAATCTGTAGAGCTGAGATTTTAAGATTCCTTTGAAGGTATGCCTTGGATGAAAGCTCGTTTTGTGTAGGAGACAGTGCGTATCCGTTGGTTTGAAATAAACCCTGTAATCTAATTTATTTTCTTTTTCAAATTTTGGGCCTTTATATGTGATGACGTCTAAAAAGTTTACCTGGTGTGTGTCAAATTCGTACTTTATGGTGATTGATTTTTGATGTGTGTTCAAATGTTGTGTGAATTTTTTGAAGTCCTCCACTCCATGTGTCCAGATGCCCCAGATGTCGTCTAAAAACCTGAAATAACAAAGGGGTTTCAGGGGAAAAGATGCAAGTGCCGTTGATTCCCAGGAGGCCATGAAGATGTTCGCATATGATGGTGCGAATTTTTTACCCATAGCAGTTCCTTTGACTTGTAAATAAAATTTGGAGTCGAATTCAAAGTCATTCTTTGTTAGATTTATTTCCAATAACTGTAAAATGAATTCATCAGGCCTCCTGGGATCCGGGTACTTTTCCATGCATTCTTTTACTGCTTTTAGACCTGCTGTAGTTTCTATGTTGGTATAAAGACTATCGATGTCAATGGTAAAGAGAAGGGAATCATTTGGCAGAACAAGATCTTTAGTTTTTAAGATGAAGTCATAAGTATCCTTCAAATAGCTTTGATGTTTCTGGGAAATAGGACTCAAAAAATGTTCAAGGTACTCAGCCGTATAGTACGACTCACTTTCACAATCCGAAACTATAGGTCTCCCGGGTGGAATTAGATGTGGTTTGCTCCACTTCTCGGGTTCCTTATGGATTTTCGGAAGTAAGTAGAACCGTCTGGCTCTTGGGGTACCTGAACCAAGGAGATAATCTCTCTGTTTGCCGTTGATGATTCTTCTCTCACACATTGTATCTAGAATGTCTTTAATTTCTGTCCTAGTTTGGGGATAAATTGGACCTTGTAGGGTCTCATAATGGTCTGTTACTTGTAGCTGTCTAGTTCCCTCCCATAGATAGTCCTTCCTATCCATGAGGACTACTGCGTTACCCTTATCTGCTGGTTTTATGACAATATCTGTGTTACTTTTAAGTTGTTTGACAGCTCTTTTTTCACCTGGAGTTAGGTTAGATGTTTGTATCGCCTCCCAGTTCAGATGTTTGTACGCGTAGTAATCCGCTCTGACAATGGAAGCTATCTGTGGTGGGAGACTAGACAGCGTCGGTGACCAATCTGATGCTTTTGTGAATGGAACTCTCTGCTTCTGGCTCTTTTTTCCTTCAAAGTATGTTTCCAATTTTATCCTCCTGTGATAGCTTTGAAGATCTGAGAGTAATTCTAATTTTTGTGTCTTATACCCTTGTGGGGTGGGAACAAAGGATAAACCCTTAAGTAACACTGTCCTCTGCTCCACCGAAAGGGAGAGGGAGGACAGGTTGATTATGAGTTTCTCTTCGTTCCTAATAGGACTCACGGTTCCTAGAAGTTTAAAGTCTCGGCCCAGTGTTCTAACATGGCCCTCCCTGTTTCTGACGTCCAGTGAACACCGTCCCTCTCCACTTCAAATTTAGCAGGGGGCAGTGGCTCCAGGGCGTTCAGATTCGATTGGATGTATTCATTAATTTCATCCAAAAGTTTCTTTTCGTCTTGATTTAATGTGTCACTATAATTAATGACTGGAATTAGGACTTCCGTGTGTGGCAGTCTTAGTCTTGCCAACCGGTATGCCCTATGTATCTCTTTGTTGGCCATGTTAGCACAACGTTGGGTACGATTGTTAATTCCAAAGGACATTATGAGAACTTCGGGTTCCAAGGCCACTGTGGCTTTCTCAACCAGGTTCCCGGCATGTTGGAATTTTGCCCCTGGGAAGCTATCTATTTGTAAGTTTGGTATGTTGAAAGCAGGAATCCTGGCCACATTGGAATCTCCGATCACCACATATTTTTTCTTTAAGTTCAAACTCCAATCTATCTGCTTTCTAGCAGTATAGATATGTCTGCACGGTCTCCCCAAAGGAGTTGTAGGAGTTTGGGGGACCTGAGGCATTTTTGTGGAAGTTTGAGGAACTTGAGGTATTTCTGTGGGTGGTTCTCTTTGTTCTATTTGTCCCATTTGCTGAGATGTGGATGCCACAGCCCCGTCTTGGGGTTGTGCATCATTTACTATCTGTCCCTCCTCTATAATCCTTTCTTCTACTTGTTCATCTGCTTGAACCCCTGCAATTGGTTCATTGACATACATTGACAATTGGTGTACTGCAGAATCTTGTGAAAAAAGGAAGGGAGATGACATCATTCTGACAAGAGTGGTCGACTCTTTCTCTGTGTCGATATTTTTGTTGTTAGTGTCAACCTCCGTTTCTTTTGAGGTTGTAGCTACCTCTGTGTCAGCACGTGTTTCCTGAACAATGGTTTGGTCGTTCTGTGGGACAGCAGGTGTAGTCGTAGTGGCCAGTTCTGTGGCCAAATCACAGCCAAGAACCGCAGGTAGAACCCCAGAAATTTGTTGCTGTTCTTGGAGCTGAACCAAAGGTTCTGCAAGAATCCTACGCGGTTTTCTTGGCGCTCGAGGAGATCTAGGTACGACCGGAGTTGGCTGTAGTGCTGGTCTGGGCTCAAGGGGTGGAAATTCATTGTCAAATGACCAGTCCCCACGATTAGGAGGGGTGGTCTGACCTTGAGCGGCATTTGATGCCAGTCCAGGAGAGGTTTGCACTTGAATATGTACAACTCCTCTCCTGGGTCTGACTGACTGTGACTGGTTCCCTTGATTATTGGGTTCTTGTGTTGGAGGAGCTATCCTTGTTTGAGGAGTCTCAACGCCAGTCGTTTGTGATTGTCTTTGTTGGTCTCTCCTGTCTAAGTTTTCACATATTTGTTCTGTGTATATTGCTTCCACCCTGGTGAATATTTCTGGTGAGATTCTCTGTTTATAGTTTTTGTTCGCCCATCCTTTTGCAATTTCAAACGCTTGGCTCCACTCTGACTGGTCAGTGCGTTCTTTTAGTTCCGACATGGTCAAATCAGTTAATGTCTCGTAATGTTCTTCGAGAAGCTGTTGAGCTGTATGGGCCCAGTTTTTTGCATTGCCCTCCAAGAATTCATTGATCTTATCATTGGGCATGGCCGGTTTGATTGACTCAGTCAGAAGTGTTGTCAAGCGTCTGAAGGTGGTGGGGCAGTTATTTGCCACTCTAGTGGTAACTTTTTCTAAGTGATGTACGAATCGAATCAAGTCGTACATCAACTTAGACGTGGCTCTCAATCTGGGTGAAGCAGGAGTGTAATTGTTATTGTGTGTTCTGTTTGTGTTACTTTGCTCAAAGTATCTTGGGGGTCTTTGAGATCCTCTGTTTAGTGGAGGGCGACGTTGTGGTCGGTCCCTATATATGATTCTCGGTCCCATTCGAGTTCTGGCGTCTCTTTGTGCATAATTGGAAAATGTATCTGAATGGGCGTTTCTGTTACTCTGAAAACGTGAACCATCTTTATATGCATCTCTGCCTCCTCTGATTTCAGGCCTGAATGGGACTGGTTCTGAGACTGTTTGGTCTTCTCTTTCCATGATTTCATACTCTGAAGCAAGCTCCCCTTCATTAGTGTCTCCAAAAAAGTCTGCCTCCCTTTGTTCTAACCTCATTCTGTTAATTTGGGTCTTTCTTTTGTTCTTACGTTTGGTTCTAGTGTTTCTCATTCTGGGAGGATTGGAGTCAAAATCATGGTGAGTTTGGTTTGTTTCATTTATGTAATTTGGAATGATGCTGCTCGAATTATTGTATGGTCTCAGATTTTGTGTGTTTGTTCTGTATTGAGTATTCACAAAGGTTCTCTCACGTGGAAAGGAAACCTGTTTGTCAATCTGAAAATATCTGTTTTCAGGAAGTCTGTTTCTGTCTTTGTTTCTTAGATCAGCCGATCTAATTTGTGAAACGTTATGGTAAGATTGGGATCTAAATCGCGTTCTAGTTTGTGGATATAGATCATTAGAATAATGATGAACAGCCTGCTCCTCATCATTCAACATGTCACCGTAAGATCGCGATCTAAGTCGCGCTCTAGTTTGTGGATGTAGATCATTAGAATAATGACGAACAGCCTGTTCGTCATCATTTATCATGTCATCATGTGTATCAGCCCGAAAACGGGCTATTGGTCGAGCTGATACGCGGGCAGAGCGATTGGGAAAGGTGTAATTATCCCTTGGATCCTCAAAATCCATTTCTCTACCGCGTTGTCTGTTCCAGCTCTGTGAACGAAATCTTGTTTGTGTGTTTACAGGTTGGAAATATGGTTCTTCGTAAGCTGGTAGCAACGTGAATCTCATATTTCTCCTATAAGTGTTGTGTGATCCGTAATTCGCTCCTTGTCTCGCCATGGCAGTGTTAAAGTTTCAGTTCTAACTGATAAATATCTAAATAAATCTCGACGTTCTCTGTAATCGCGACGTTTCGAAGTTTATCACTTCTTCATCAGGCTGTAACAGGTAAACGTCGAATCTCTTAGAAAATCTTAAGAAGAGAAAGCTGTAACTGCTGCTTGTATCGAGTTCGAGAGGAATGATGTGACTGTGTATCACCGCACCCAGTTTTATAGAAGGGGAGGGGGCGTTGTCAGCTCATCTCCCGTGATTGGTCGACACACTTCAGCTCTCTTTTTTAATTATTTTTAAACTTGTATGAATTAAAATTATTTAAAACTTATGTAATGTATGTTGTGGGTCACTGTTTGATAAAATAGGAATCATATTATTTTGAGTAAAACAGGAATAAAGGGGCTAATAGTGTTAGAATGGTTGTTTGTGTTTATATTATTTGTTTCTACGTTTATTTATAAATGATATGTGATAATATTAATTTATTTTTGGACTGGTTGGTTTATATGAATTGTGTCTTAAGAAGTCTTTTCCGATTATTATTTGTGATATATGAGCTAATTTGAAGGGCAGTATTGATTTATGTGAGTCTAAATAAATATCATAGATGTTATATTTATGTAAAGATATATGAATTTTAAAATGACTTAAATCTAATCAAGGTATCTACATGGTTGGGCTTCTAAATATTTTTTTACATCTGATTGCTCATGTTTAGAGCATTTCAAAGAATTTTGAACCAATTTATGATGGTTAATATAAAGAAATCCCCTTTAATTCTACTGTTTATGTACTCTTATGAAACAATATTTTTTATTCATGAAAGCCTGATCTATCCTAAATCCTATCTCGAGCTAATTAAAAGGCTATAATGTATTTTGGAAGAATGTAATGAGGGAAATATGTAATGCTGATGTGATTATTTGTGTGTATTGATCATGATTATAGTTGTATTGTAGCTTAGATTCATGTATCATGATTCAGTGTTAATATTAATATTAATTATCTTCTTTTCTTTGTGTTTATCGGTTATAACTCGGTGTTTGTGTGTACTTCCCTTCATTTTTCCCCATAATGTTAATAAAGTGTTCTATTTAAATGAAGGTGAAGAACCGACAGAACCAGAGACAAGCCGTCCCCCTCATGGCACACAGAGTGCAGGGACGTGGCACTGGCTAGGTTAGGGGACTGAAGATCCAGAGGCCAGGACGAACCCGACCCCGGTTTCGCACTGGCTCACACTTCCACTGCCCGCTCCATGGTGTCAATTGGACTCAACAGCCTGCCTCCAACTCCATCAAATCTCCTCCAACAAATGTTCAGAACTGTTGTACCCAGTCTCCCTGAACTAATCCAAGGCCAACAACCCTGAAATATGTTTTTATATGTGAGGTATCATGTCCTTTTTACAATTTTATGAGTTATGGAATTAGAAATATTTATTAATTTTTTTAAAAAAAATTATTTTTTAGGGTTATATTCACTAGGGGTACCATCACCAGGGGTGTGGTTCCTAGGTGTGTATTTCATGGGGTTCTGTGTTTTAGGGTTAGTGTGTGTGTGGTTATGGGGATCAGAGTCAAATAAGGGATTTTTATATGTAAGGTATCTATGTTCTTTTTACAATTTTATGAATTATAGAATTAGAAATATTTATTAAAATTTTAAAATTAGGGTTATATTCACTAGGGGTACCATCACCAGGGGTGTGGTTCCTAGGTGTATGTTCCATAAGGTTCTGTGTCTTAGGGTTAGTGTGTGTGTGGTTATGGGGATCAGGGCTGTTGACCTTTAAGTGTCTGGGGTCAGATTGGGGAGATAACTCCAGGGTCAGTGACCTTAGGGTTAGAACCTGAGAAGGTTCAGTGCTAGCAACTTGGATGCATGAAATTCGCCAAGTCACCTCTCAGGCGCTCGAGAAGGGAAAAGAAAGGAAAAGGACAGTGTGTTCAGGCCTCATTGAGGCCTCTCGGGAAAAGGGTGTCCAGTTTTTTAATCCAGGACCTTTCTGCTCTTAACCTTTCCCCGAGAGACCAGGATGGACTAGATTCCAATGGGGTGACCCTCAATGATGGTAAGCCATGTAAAATGAAATGCTTGACTAAGTGTCTCCTTTTTTCAATTTTGTTTCTAATGTTGTAACTGTGTTGATAGATTCTCTGTAACAAATTGTTTTTAGTTTGTCCCACGTATTGTTTATGACATTTATTGCAGGTTATTAAATAAACACAATTACTGGTAGTGGAGGACATGTTTTTTTGTGTGCAGAAAACGAATTTTGTGGTTTTGTTTTGCACTAATCTCCTATGTTTAATGTGTTTGTAAACTCCTGAACGAGATATTGTTTTTGGTTGAGATGGTGAAAGTTTACTACTCACGAGAGTATCCAATAAATTATTATTTCTCTTGTATGCAGCTATGGGTTTGTGTCCTTGTAAGAAGTGAGTATCCTTCAGGAATTTTTGGAAGTTTTGTTTAACCGCCCTATTTAATTGTACACTGTTTTGTGAATAAAAAGAAACCAATGGAATGATCTTATTTTTGGTCTGAACTTCCTTGGCCGGATGTTGAATGAAATGTTCAAAGTCTTTCAAAGTGTATCTCAGAAAGCTTCTGGAATATTTTCTTTTCTTAAGGGCTCGAAAAAGTGTTTTTACTGCATCATCGAATTCTGATTTTTGGGAACAGATCCTGTGGAATCTGTAGAGCTGAGATTTTAAGATTCCTTTGAAGGTATGCCTTGGATGAAAGCTCGTTTTGTGTAGGAGACAGTGCGTATCCGTTGGTTTGAAATAAACCCTGTAATCTAATTTATTTTCTTTTTCAAATTTTGGGCCTTTATATGTGATGACGTCTAAAAAGTTTACCTGGTGTGTGTCAAATTCGTACTTTATGGTGATTGATTTTTGATGTGTGTTCAAATGTTGTGTGAATTTTTTGAAGTCCTCCACTCCATGTGTCCAGATGCCCCAGATGTCGTCTAAAAACCTGAAATAACAAAGGGGTTTCAGGGGAAAAGATGCAAGTGCCGTTGATTCCCAGGAGGCCATGAAGATGTTCGCATATGATGGTGCGAATTTTTTACCCATAGCAGTTCCTTTGACTTGTAAATAAAATTTGGAGTCGAATTCAAAGTCATTCTTTGTTAGATTTATTTCCAATAACTGTAAAATGAATTCATCAGGCCTCCTGGGATCCGGGTACTTTTCCATGCATTCTTTTACTGCTTTTAGACCTGCTGTAGTTTCTATGTTGGTATAAAGACTATCGATGTCAATGGTAAAGAGAAGGGAATCATTTGGCAGAACAAGATCTTTAGTTTTTAAGATGAAGTCATAAGTATCCTTCAAATAGCTTTGATGTTTCTGGGAAATAGGACTCAAAAAATGTTCAAGGTACTCAGCCGTATAGTACGACTCACTTTCACAATCCGAAACTATAGGTCTCCCGGGTGGAATTAGATGTGGTTTGCTCCACTTCTCGGGTTCCTTATGGATTTTCGGAAGTAAGTAGAACCGTCTGGCTCTTGGGGTACCTGAACCAAGGAGATAATCTCTCTGTTTGCCGTTGATGATTCTTCTCTCACACATTGTATCTAGAATGTCTTTAATTTCTGTCCTAGTTTGGGGATAAATTGGACCTTGTAGGGTCTCATAATGGTCTGTTACTTGTAGCTGTCTAGTTCCCTCCCATAGATAGTCCTTCCTATCCATGAGGACTACTGCGTTACCCTTATCTGCTGGTTTTATGACAATATCTGTGTTACTTTTAAGTTGTTTGACAGCTCTTTTTTCACCTGGAGTTAGGTTAGATGTTTGTATCGCCTCCCAGTTCAGATGTTTGTACGCGTAGTAATCCGCTCTGACAATGGAAGCTATCTGTGGTGGGAGACTAGACAGCGTCGGTGACCAATCTGATGCTTTTGTGAATGGAACTCTCTGCTTCTGGCTCTTTTTTCCTTCAAAGTATGTTTCCAATTTTATCCTCCTGTGATAGCTTTGAAGATCTGAGAGTAATTCTAATTTTTGTGTCTTATACCCTTGTGGGGTGGGAACAAAGGATAAACCCTTAAGTAACACTGTCCTCTGCTCCACCGAAAGGGAGAGGGAGGACAGGTTGATTATGAGTTTCTCTTCGTTCCTAATAGGACTCACGGTTCCTAGAAGTTTAAAGTCTCGGCCCAGTGTTCTAACATGGCCCTCCCTGTTTCTGACGTCCAGTGAACACCGTCCCTCTCCACTTCAAATTTAGCAGGGGGCAGTGGCTCCAGGGCGTTCAGATTCGATTGGATGTATTCATTAATTTCATCCAAAAGTTTCTTTTCGTCTTGATTTAATGTGTCACTATAATTAATGACTGGAATTAGGACTTCCGTGTGTGGCAGTCTTAGTCTTGCCAACCGGTATGCCCTATGTATCTCTTTGTTGGCCATGTTAGCACAACGTTGGGTACGATTGTTAATTCCAAAGGACATTATGAGAACTTCGGGTTCCAAGGCCACTGTGGCTTTCTCAACCAGGTTCCCGGCATGTTGGAATTTTGCCCCTGGGAAGCTATCTATTTGTAAGTTTGGTATGTTGAAAGCAGGAATCCTGGCCACATTGGAATCTCCGATCACCACATATTTTTTCTTTAAGTTCAAACTCCAATCTATCTGCTTTCTAGCAGTATAGATATGTCTGCACGGTCTCCCCAAAGGAGTTGTAGGAGTTTGGGGGACCTGAGGCATTTTTGTGGAAGTTTGAGGAACTTGAGGTATTTCTGTGGGTGGTTCTCTTTGTTCTATTTGTCCCATTTGCTGAGATGTGGATGCCACAGCCCCGTCTTGGGGTTGTGCATCATTTACTATCTGTCCCTCCTCTATAATCCTTTCTTCTACTTGTTCATCTGCTTGAACCCCTGCAATTGGTTCATTGACATACATTGACAATTGGTGTACTGCAGAATCTTGTGAAAAAAGGAAGGGAGATGACATCATTCTGACAAGAGTGGTCGACTCTTTCTCTGTGTCGATATTTTTGTTGTTAGTGTCAACCTCCGTTTCTTTTGAGGTTGTAGCTACCTCTGTGTCAGCACGTGTTTCCTGAACAATGGTTTGGTCGTTCTGTGGGACAGCAGGTGTAGTCGTAGTGGCCAGTTCTGTGGCCAAATCACAGCCAAGAACCGCAGGTAGAACCCCAGAAATTTGTTGCTGTTCTTGGAGCTGAACCAAAGGTTCTGCAAGAATCCTACGCGGTTTTCTTGGCGCTCGAGGAGATCTAGGTACGACCGGAGTTGGCTGTAGTGCTGGTCTGGGCTCAAGGGGTGGAAATTCATTGTCAAATGACCAGTCCCCACGATTAGGAGGGGTGGTCTGACCTTGAGCGGCATTTGATGCCAGTCCAGGAGAGGTTTGCACTTGAATATGTACAACTCCTCTCCTGGGTCTGACTGACTGTGACTGGTTCCCTTGATTATTGGGTTCTTGTGTTGGAGGAGCTATCCTTGTTTGAGGAGTCTCAACGCCAGTCGTTTGTGATTGTCTTTGTTGGTCTCTCCTGTCTAAGTTTTCACATATTTGTTCTGTGTATATTGCTTCCACCCTGGTGAATATTTCTGGTGAGATTCTCTGTTTATAGTTTTTGTTCGCCCATCCTTTTGCAATTTCAAACGCTTGGCTCCACTCTGACTGGTCAGTGCGTTCTTTTAGTTCCGACATGGTCAAATCAGTTAATGTCTCGTAATGTTCTTCGAGAAGCTGTTGAGCTGTATGGGCCCAGTTTTTTGCATTGCCCTCCAAGAATTCATTGATCTTATCATTGGGCATGGCCGGTTTGATTGACTCAGTCAGAAGTGTTGTCAAGCGTCTGAAGGTGGTGGGGCAGTTATTTGCCACTCTAGTGGTAACTTTTTCTAAGTGATGTACGAATCGAATCAAGTCGTACATCAACTTAGACGTGGCTCTCAATCTGGGTGAAGCAGGAGTGTAATTGTTATTGTGTGTTCTGTTTGTGTTACTTTGCTCAAAGTATCTTGGGGGTCTTTGAGATCCTCTGTTTAGTGGAGGGCGACGTTGTGGTCGGTCCCTATATATGATTCTCGGTCCCATTCGAGTTCTGGCGTCTCTTTGTGCATAATTGGAAAATGTATCTGAATGGGCGTTTCTGTTACTCTGAAAACGTGAACCATCTTTATATGCATCTCTGCCTCCTCTGATTTCAGGCCTGAATGGGACTGGTTCTGAGACTGTTTGGTCTTCTCTTTCCATGATTTCATACTCTGAAGCAAGCTCCCCTTCATTAGTGTCTCCAAAAAAGTCTGCCTCCCTTTGTTCTAACCTCATTCTGTTAATTTGGGTCTTTCTTTTGTTCTTACGTTTGGTTCTAGTGTTTCTCATTCTGGGAGGATTGGAGTCAAAATCATGGTGAGTTTGGTTTGTTTCATTTATGTAATTTGGAATGATGCTGCTCGAATTATTGTATGGTCTCAGATTTTGTGTGTTTGTTCTGTATTGAGTATTCACAAAGGTTCTCTCACGTGGAAAGGAAACCTGTTTGTCAATCTGAAAATATCTGTTTTCAGGAAGTCTGTTTCTGTCTTTGTTTCTTAGATCAGCCGATCTAATTTGTGAAACGTTATGGTAAGATTGGGATCTAAATCGCGTTCTAGTTTGTGGATATAGATCATTAGAATAATGATGAACAGCCTGCTCCTCATCATTCAACATGTCACCGTAAGATCGCGATCTAAGTCGCGCTCTAGTTTGTGGATGTAGATCATTAGAATAATGACGAACAGCCTGTTCGTCATCATTTATCATGTCATCATGTGTATCAGCCCGAAAACGGGCTATTGGTCGAGCTGATACGCGGGCAGAGCGATTGGGAAAGGTGTAATTATCCCTTGGATCCTCAAAATCCATTTCTCTACCGCGTTGTCTGTTCCAGCTCTGTGAACGAAATCTTGTTTGTGTGTTTACAGGTTGGAAATATGGTTCTTCGTAAGCTGGTAGCAACGTGAATCTCATATTTCTCCTATAAGTGTTGTGTGATCCGTAATTCGCTCCTTGTCTCGCCATGGCAGTGTTAAAGTTTCAGTTCTAACTGATAAATATCTAAATAAATCTCGACGTTCTCTGTAATCGCGACGTTTCGAAGTTTATCACTTCTTCATCAGGCTGTAACAGGTAAACGTCGAATCTCTTAGAAAATCTTAAGAAGAGAAAGCTGTAACTGCTGCTTGTATCGAGTTCGAGAGGAATGATGTGACTGTGTATCACCGCACCCAGTTTTATAGAAGGGGAGGGGGCGTTGTCAGCTCATCTCCCGTGATTGGTCGACACACTTCAGCTCTCTTTTTTAATTATTTTTAAACTTGTATGAATTAAAATTATTTAAAACTTATGTAATGTATGTTGTGGGTCACTGTTTGATAAAATAGGAATCATATTATTTTGAGTAAAACAGGAATAAAGGGGCTAATAGTGTTAGAATGGTTGTTTGTGTTTATATTATTTGTTTCTACGTTTATTTATAAATGATATGTGATAATATTAATTTATTTTTGGACTGGTTGGTTTATATGAATTGTGTCTTAAGAAGTCTTTTCCGATTATTATTTGTGATATATGAGCTAATTTGAAGGGCAGTATTGATTTATGTGAGTCTAAATAAATATCATAGATGTTATATTTATGTAAAGATATATGAATTTTAAAATGACTTAAATCTAATCAAGGTATCTACATGGTTGGGCTTCTAAATATTTTTTTACATCTGATTGCTCATGTTTAGAGCATTTCAAAGAATTTTGAACCAATTTATGATGGTTAATATAAAGAAATCCCCTTTAATTCTACTGTTTATGTACTCTTATGAAACAATATTTTTTATTCATGAAAGCCTGATCTATCCTAAATCCTATCTCGAGCTAATTAAAAGGCTATAATGTATTTTGGAAGAATGTAATGAGGGAAATATGTAATGCTGATGTGATTATTTGTGTGTATTGATCATGATTATAGTTGTATTGTAGCTTAGATTCATGTATCATGATTCAGTGTTAATATTAATATTAATTATCTTCTTTTCTTTGTGTTTATCGGTTATAACTCGGTGTTTGTGTGTACTTCCCTTCATTTTTCCCCATAATGTTAATAAAGTGTTCTATTTAAATGAAGGTGAAGAACCGACAGAACCAGAGACAAGCCGTCCCCCTCATGGCACACAGAGTGCAGGGACGTGGCACTGGCTAGGTTAGGGGACTGAAGATCCAGAGGCCAGGACGAACCCGACCCCGGTTTCGCACTGGCTCACACTTCCACTGCCCGCTCCATGGTGTCAATTGGACTCAACAGCCTGCCTCCAACTCCATCAAATCTCCTCCAACAAATGTTCAGAACTGTTGTACCCAGTCTCCCTGAACTAATCCAAGGCCAACAACCCTGAAATATGTTTTTATATGTGAGGTATCATGTCCTTTTTACAATTTTATGAGTTATGGAATTAGAAATATTTATTAATTTTTTTAAAAAAAATTATTTTTTAGGGTTATATTCACTAGGGGTACCATCACCAGGGGTGTGGTTCCTAGGTGTGTATTTCATGGGGTTCTGTGTTTTAGGGTTAGTGTGTGTGTGGTTATGGGGATCAGAGTCAAATAAGGGATTTTTATATGTAAGGTATCTATGTTCTTTTTACAATTTTATGAATTATAGAATTAGAAATATTTATTAAAATTTTAAAATTAGGGTTATATTCACTAGGGGTACCATCACCAGGGGTGTGGTTAGGGTTAGGTTAGAAAAATTACAACAGCTCCCCCCAACCTAGCACCCGTCTAGGAAAGTTTGAAGTAGGGAGACTGAGGATAGTGCACGGGCCGACGCATGTCTGACTATACCAAGGAAGCCTTTATCTATCTCCCATTCCAGGAGAATAGCCTTAGTAGGCATGGGGCTAAGAATGTGGAAGACCAGGAATTCGGTTTCGGTTAGATTTAGTGCGAAGGTTGGTTCGAAGTTCGATCTGAACATCAATCGGCTCTGGGAACGCAAAGTTTTTGACTAAACTTACTCCAGACCAGCGAATCAGGCAGTAACCCGAAAGTCACTGCCCGATAATCCTGATCGGGCATTGCATTCCGTCAGCGAGTGCTGTTTAAGGTTTCAAAATTGACTGCGACCAGCCTTTGCTCAAATTGTGGTCAAGTTAACGTCAGGTAACTCTTAGCTTGTAGTTCCGTTGTGTTGGGAAGACTAGGGTTCAAGTCCATAGGGCTACGAACGGTAGGTTTAGGTTAAGTGTTGGCTCGGGCCTAGATTTAGTCCTTAGGTCTACCGACGGTAGGTTTAGGTTTAAGTGTTGGTTCGGGGCTAGATTTAGTCCTTAGGTCTACCAACGGTAGGTTTAGGTTGAGTGTTGGTTTGAGTGGTGATAGATCAAGTAGAAGATGCGTATAATATTCCTTCAAAGAGGCAACTCTTGCCATACTTTCTCTACTCCCTCAAAGTATGGTTACGAGAGGGAAATGTTTAAGACACTTCATCAGTAGTGGACCTCAGATTCATCGGGTGTTTCGGCACTTTAAACACTAGACACCCTCCTCTGAGGCGGCCCGCCTTGGTTGATCATTTCCAGGCGAGTGTCTCATAGCCAATTGCTAATCGAGTTTGGTCAGGCCCACAATCGTGTAGTTGGGGCCTGGTTTGAGTTTTGAACGAATTTGTCCCTTAAAACGAGTTTTAAAAACATTAAATGCTATTACTTGCATTGAACAATAAAGCAGTACCAGTGTAGGTTGAAGTAAATTAGAAAGAGCAATGTAAAAGTCAAAGTTAGATGTCTAATAACAGAAATAAGGACTGAAATGCCGCCCTAAATGGCCTAAAACAACCACGTAAGGTCAAAGGTCAATCTGTAATTTGAATGTTTAGATAGTGGAGTTAAAAGGTTATGTAGCCATTGAGATTATTTAGAGGCCTTAATATAATAACCGAGTCTAAAATAGCATAATTTAGGACTGAATTTTCCACATAAGCGCCAAAAAAGGCAACGGACGGCGAAAGGTCGAAGGTCGTGACTGGCGGATGTCAAGCATCAAGCTTCTACCAGACCTCCCTCCTAAAAGTTATGGCAACGCAAACAGACATCACCCTCACACAAGGATAACCGCTGGATGCGATAACTTCTGAAGATGAATGGAAATTAATCCCTGGTTTTGTGTTTCGGCCTACCTGACTATACGACGGTGAGTAAAAAAATAATTTTGAGATGACTATCCTTTTGGAATCCTCCCGGTCCATAAAGTATATCTGCAAGTTTTCTTAAGTTTTTATGAAGCATAAGTAGCTTTTTTTAGCCTTTTTAAACCGATTTTTACAGCAGTAATTTGCATATGCAATTCAGCTCAGCCAATGTGTGTTTTTGGCCTGTTTTTTGGTGGAAAAAGGGTGTATTTTTGTTGCTGTGGCGCTTGTTTGCGGATCTATATCGTATAGATATTCTGTTTCTGGTGCCAGTCCATTACTGCTAGCATGCTAATGCTAATATTAATCAATTAACTCTTAAAAGAACACTAATAAGGCTAAAATACTGTAATTAATGAGCTTTAAATGTTAATCTAACTTGAGCTTAAATCCTCTCACATCCGCTTAGATCCCATCTTTCAGACAAGAGAATGGCTCAGGCTTTTATGTTAATTAAACCTAATAAAGTGCTATTAAGGTTAAGAAAACATATGGAATACACTGCAAGTAAGCTATAATTACGTTTCAAATTGACTGCAACCAGTTTTTGCTCCAGTTCTGGTTAAGTTACCGTCAGGTTACTCCTAGGTTGTGGTTACGTTATGGTTACGTTGCTTGAAGGTTATAGTTGGGTTATTCTTCAAATTTTTGGTTTTAATCTGCAGTTATGTTGTCTCTCGGTTATAATTGGGTTACCCTTGGGTTGTGGTATAAGTTGTGCCTTGATCGCAGTTAAGTTATTCTTCATTTGCAGGTAGAATACGTTTAGCTTGGAGCTGAATTACTGTGTTGGTTCGGGCCTAGATTTAGTTCCTGGGTCTACCAGTGCTAGGTTTAGGCGAAGTGTTGGTTCGGGCCTTGATTTATTTCCTGGGTCTACCAATGCTAGGTTTAGGCGACGTCTTGGTCCGAGGCTAGATTTAGTTCCTGGGTGTACCAATGCTAGGTTTAGGCGAAGTGTTGGTTCGAGGCTAGGCGACATCTTGGTTCCAGGCTAGATTTAGTTCCTTGGTCTACCAATACTAGGTTTAGGCAAAGTGTTGGTTCGGGCCTAGATTTAGTTCCTGGGTCTACCAATGCTAGGTTTAGGCGACGTCTTGGTCCGAGGTTAGATTTAGTTACTGGGTCAACCAATGCTAGGTTTAGGCGAAGTGTTGGTTCGGGCCTAGATTTAGTTTCTGGGTCTACCAATGCTAGGTTTAAGCGACGTCTTGGTCCGAGGTCAGATTTAGTTGCTGGGTCTACCAATGCTAGGTTTAGGCGAAGTGTTGGTTCGTGGCTAGGCGACGTCTTGGTTCCAGGCTAGATTTAGTTCCTGGGTCTACCAATGCTAGGTTTAGGCGACGTCTTGGTCCGAGGCTAGATTTAGTTCCTTGGTCTACCAATGCTAGGTTTAGGCGAAGTGTTGGTTCGGGCCTAGATTTAGTTTCTGGGTCTACCAATACTAGGTTTAAGCGACGTCTTGGTCCGAGGTCAGATTTAGTTGCTGGGTCTACCAATGCTAGGTTTAGGCGAAGTGTTGGTTCGTGGCTAGGCGACGTCTTGGTTCCAGGCTAGATTTAGTTCCTGGGTCTACCAATGCTAGGTTTAGGCGACGTCCTGGTCCGACGCTAGATTTAGTTCCTTGGTCTACCAATGCTAGGTTTAGGCGAAGTGTTGGTTCGGGCCTAGATTTAGTTTCTGGGTCTACCAATGCTAGGTTTAAGCGACGTCTTGGTCCGAGGTCAGATTTAGTTGCTGGGTCTACCAATGCTAGGTTTAGGCGAAGTGTTGGTTCGTGGCTAGGCGACGTCTTGGTTCCAGGCTAGATTTAGTTCCTTGTTCTACCAATGCTAGGTTTAGGCGAAGTGTTGGTTCGTGGCTAGATTTAGTTCCTGGGTCTACCAATGCTAGGTTTAGTGTCTGAAATCCTGGTTTGTCGACATTCTTGAATAGGATGAAATCTTTTGTATCTAAATGCTAAATGAAATTATTTACAGTGAACCAGGAGGCGATAGACCTGTCTGGGCCACACGCCCCCCCAAAAAGCCTGTCTGGGCTTAGGTTCACCTCCCCCTCCCACATCTCCTCCCCGCACAAACAGGAAGGAGACATCGGAGGGAGCGAATTTCAAATCGCATTCAAAAAACAAGCCCCTATAGAGGATTCTGTGCGTAAAATCTGGTATGTCAAGTCCGATGGCTCTGGCGAAGGTTAGGTTAGAAAAATTACAACAGCTCCCCCCAACCTAGCACCCGTCTAGGAAAGTTTGAAGTAGGGAGACTGAGGATAGTGCACGGGCCGACGCATGTCTGACTATACCAAGGAAGCCTTTATCTATCTCCCATTCCAGGAGAATAGCCTTAGTAGGCATGGGGCTAAGAATGTGGAAGACCAGGAATTCGGTTTCGGTTAGATTTAGTGCGAAGGTTGGTTCGAAGTTCGATCTGAACATCAATCGGCTCTGGGAACGCAAAGTTTTTGACTAAACTTACTCCAGACCAGCGAATCAGGCAGTAACCCGAAAGTCACTGCCCGATAATCCTGATCGGGCATTGCATTCCGTCAGCGAGTGCTGTTTAAGGTTTCAAAATTGACTGCGACCAGCCTTTGCTCAAATTGTGGTCAAGTTAACGTCAGGTAACTCTTAGCTTGTAGTTCCGTTGTGTTGGGAAGACTAGGGTTCAAGTCCATAGGGCTACGAACGGTAGGTTTAGGTTAAGTGTTGGCTCGGGCCTAGATTTAGTCCTTAGGTCTACCGACGGTAGGTTTAGGTTTAAGTGTTGGTTCGGGGCTAGATTTAGTCCTTAGGTCTACCAACGGTAGGTTTAGGTTGAGTGTTGGTTTGAGTGGTGATAGATCAAGTAGAAGATGCGTATAATATTCCTTCAAAGAGGCAACTCTTGCCATACTTTCTCTACTCCCTCAAAGTATGGTTACGAGAGGGAAATGTTTAAGACACTTCATCAGTAGTGGACCTCAGATTCATCGGGTGTTTCGGCACTTTAAACACTAGACACCCTCCTCTGAGGCGGCCCGCCTTGGTTGATCATTTCCAGGCGAGTGTCTCATAGCCAATTGCTAATCGAGTTTGGTCAGGCCCACAATCGTGTAGTTGGGGCCTGGTTTGAGTTTTGAACGAATTTGTCCCTTAAAAC
Source organism: Garra rufa (assembly GCF_049309525.1). Classification (NCBI taxonomy): domain Eukaryota; kingdom Metazoa; phylum Chordata; class Actinopteri; order Cypriniformes; family Cyprinidae; genus Garra; species Garra rufa. Next base: position 21,455 of record NW_027394328.1, on the reverse strand, counting down.
GAGTTTTAAAAACATTAAATGCTATTACTTGCATTGAACAATAAAGCAGTACCAGTGTAGGTTGAAGTAAATTAGAAAGAGCAATGTAAAAGTCAAAGTTAGATGTCTAATAACAGAAATAAGGACTGAAATGCCGCCCTAAATGGCCTAAAACAACCACGTAAGGTCAAAGGTCAATCTGTAATTTGAATGTTTAGATAGTGGAGTTAAAAGGTTATGTAGCCATTGAGATTATTTAGAGGCCTTAATATAATAACCGAGTCTAAAATAGCATAATTTAGGACTGAATTTTCCACATAAGCGCCAAAAAAGGCAACGGACGGCGAAAGGTCGAAGGTCGTGACTGGCGGATGTCAAGCATCAAGCTTCTACCAGACCTCCCTCCTAAAAGTTATGGCAACGCAAACAGACATCACCCTCACACAAGGATAACCGCTGGATGCGATAACTTCTGAAGATGAATGGAAATTAATCCCTGGTTTTGTGTTTCGGCCTACCTGACTATACGACGGTGAGTAAAAAAATAATTTTGAGATGACTATCCTTTTGGAATCCTCCCGGTCCATAAAGTATATCTGCAAGTTTTCTTAAGTTTTTATGAAGCATAAGTAGCTTTTTTTAGCCTTTTTAAACCGATTTTTACAGCAGTAATTTGCATATGCAATTCAGCTCAGCCAATGTGTGTTTTTGGCCTGTTTTTTGGTGGAAAAAGGGTGTATTTTTGTTGCTGTGGCGCTTGTTTGCGGATCTATATCGTATAGATATTCTGTTTCTGGTGCCAGTCCATTACTGCTAGCATGCTAATGCTAATATTAATCAATTAACTCTTAAAAGAACACTAATAAGGCTAAAATACTGTAATTAATGAGCTTTAAATGTTAATCTAACTTGAGCTTAAATCCTCTCACATCCGCTTAGATCCCATCTTTCAGACAAGAGAATGGCTCAGGCTTTTATGTTAATTAAACCTAATAAAGTGCTATTAAGGTTAAGAAAACATATGGAATACACTGCAAGTAAGCTATAATTACGTTTCAAATTGACTGCAACCAGTTTTTGCTCCAGTTCTGGTTAAGTTACCGTCAGGTTACTCCTAGGTTGTGGTTACGTTATGGTTACGTTGCTTGAAGGTTATAGTTGGGTTATTCTTCAAATTTTTGGTTTTAATCTGCAGTTATGTTGTCTCTCGGTTATAATTGGGTTACCCTTGGGTTGTGGTATAAGTTGTGCCTTGATCGCAGTTAAGTTATTCTTCATTTGCAGGTAGAATACGTTTAGCTTGGAGCTGAATTACTGTGTTGGTTCGGGCCTAGATTTAGTTCCTGGGTCTACCAGTGCTAGGTTTAGGCGAAGTGTTGGTTCGGGCCTTGATTTATTTCCTGGGTCTACCAATGCTAGGTTTAGGCGACGTCTTGGTCCGAGGCTAGATTTAGTTCCTGGGTGTACCAATGCTAGGTTTAGGCGAAGTGTTGGTTCGAGGCTAGGCGACATCTTGGTTCCAGGCTAGATTTAGTTCCTTGGTCTACCAATACTAGGTTTAGGCAAAGTGTTGGTTCGGGCCTAGATTTAGTTCCTGGGTCTACCAATGCTAGGTTTAGGCGACGTCTTGGTCCGAGGTTAGATTTAGTTACTGGGTCAACCAATGCTAGGTTTAGGCGAAGTGTTGGTTCGGGCCTAGATTTAGTTTCTGGGTCTACCAATGCTAGGTTTAAGCGACGTCTTGGTCCGAGGTCAGATTTAGTTGCTGGGTCTACCAATGCTAGGTTTAGGCGAAGTGTTGGTTCGTGGCTAGGCGACGTCTTGGTTCCAGGCTAGATTTAGTTCCTGGGTCTACCAATGCTAGGTTTAGGCGACGTCTTGGTCCGAGGCTAGATTTAGTTCCTTGGTCTACCAATGCTAGGTTTAGGCGAAGTGTTGGTTCGGGCCTAGATTTAGTTTCTGGGTCTACCAATACTAGGTTTAAGCGACGTCTTGGTCCGAGGTCAGATTTAGTTGCTGGGTCTACCAATGCTAGGTTTAGGCGAAGTGTTGGTTCGTGGCTAGGCGACGTCTTGGTTCCAGGCTAGATTTAGTTCCTGGGTCTACCAATGCTAGGTTTAGGCGACGTCCTGGTCCGACGCTAGATTTAGTTCCTTGGTCTACCAATGCTAGGTTTAGGCGAAGTGTTGGTTCGGGCCTAGATTTAGTTTCTGGGTCTACCAATGCTAGGTTTAAGCGACGTCTTGGTCCGAGGTCAGATTTAGTTGCTGGGTCTACCAATGCTAGGTTTAGGCGAAGTGTTGGTTCGTGGCTAGGCGACGTCTTGGTTCCAGGCTAGATTTAGTTCCTTGTTCTACCAATGCTAGGTTTAGGCGAAGTGTTGGTTCGTGGCTAGATTTAGTTCCTGGGTCTACCAATGCTAGGTTTAGTGTCTGAAATCCTGGTTTGTCGACATTCTTGAATAGGATGAAATCTTTTGTATCTAAATGCTAAATGAAATTATTTACAGTGAACCAGGAGGCGATAGACCTGTCTGGGCCACACGCCCCCCCAAAAAGCCTGTCTGGGCTTAGGTTCACCTCCCCCTCCCACATCTCCTCCCCGCACAAACAGGAAGGAGACATCGGAGGGAGCGAATTTCAAATCGCATTCAAAAAACAAGCCCCTATAGAGGATTCTGTGCGTAAAATCTGGTATGTCAAGTCCGATGGCTCTGGCGAAGGTTAGGTTAGAAAAATTACAACAGCTCCCCCCAACCTAGCACCCGTCTAGGAAAGTTTGAAGTAGGGAGACTGAGGATAGTGCACGGGCCGACGCATGTCTGACTATACCAAGGAAGCCTTTATCTATCTCCCATTCCAGGAGAATAGCCTTAGTAGGCATGGGGCTAAGAATGTGGAAGACCAGGAATTCGGTTTCGGTTAGATTTAGTGCGAAGGTTGGTTCGAAGTTCGATCTGAACATCAATCGGCTCTGGGAACGCAAAGTTTTTGACTAAACTTACTCCAGACCAGCGAATCAGGCAGTAACCCGAAAGTCACTGCCCGATAATCCTGATCGGGCATTGCATTCCGTCAGCGAGTGCTGTTTAAGGTTTCAAAATTGACTGCGACCAGCCTTTGCTCAAATTGTGGTCAAGTTAACGTCAGGTAACTCTTAGCTTGTAGTTCCGTTGTGTTGGGAAGACTAGGGTTCAAGTCCATAGGGCTACGAACGGTAGGTTTAGGTTAAGTGTTGGCTCGGGCCTAGATTTAGTCCTTAGGTCTACCGACGGTAGGTTTAGGTTTAAGTGTTGGTTCGGGGCTAGATTTAGTCCTTAGGTCTACCAACGGTAGGTTTAGGTTGAGTGTTGGTTTGAGTGGTGATAGATCAAGTAGAAGATGCGTATAATATTCCTTCAAAGAGGCAACTCTTGCCATACTTTCTCTACTCCCTCAAAGTATGGTTACGAGAGGGAAATGTTTAAGACACTTCATCAGTAGTGGACCTCAGATTCATCGGGTGTTTCGGCACTTTAAACACTAGACACCCTCCTCTGAGGCGGCCCGCCTTGGTTGATCATTTCCAGGCGAGTGTCTCATAGCCAATTGCTAATCGAGTTTGGTCAGGCCCACAATCGTGTAGTTGGGGCCTGGTTTGAGTTTTGAACGAATTTGTCCCTTAAAACGAGTTTTAAAAACATTAAATGCTATTACTTGCATTGAACAATAAAGCAGTACCAGTGTAGGTTGAAGTAAATTAGAAAGAGCAATGTAAAAGTCAAAGTTAGATGTCTAATAACAGAAATAAGGACTGAAATGCCGCCCTAAATGGCCTAAAACAACCACGTAAGGTCAAAGGTCAATCTGTAATTTGAATGTTTAGATAGTGGAGTTAAAAGGTTATGTAGCCATTGAGATTATTTAGAGGCCTTAATATAATAACCGAGTCTAAAATAGCATAATTTAGGACTGAATTTTCCACATAAGCGCCAAAAAAGGCAACGGACGGCGAAAGGTCGAAGGTCGTGACTGGCGGATGTCAAGCATCAAGCTTCTACCAGACCTCCCTCCTAAAAGTTATGGCAACGCAAACAGACATCACCCTCACACAAGGATAACCGCTGGATGCGATAACTTCTGAAGATGAATGGAAATTAATCCCTGGTTTTGTGTTTCGGCCTACCTGACTATACGACGGTGAGTAAAAAAATAATTTTGAGATGACTATCCTTTTGGAATCCTCCCGGTCCATAAAGTATATCTGCAAGTTTTCTTAAGTTTTTATGAAGCATAAGTAGCTTTTTTTAGCCTTTTTAAACCGATTTTTACAGCAGTAATTTGCATATGCAATTCAGCTCAGCCAATGTGTGTTTTTGGCCTGTTTTTTGGTGGAAAAAGGGTGTATTTTTGTTGCTGTGGCGCTTGTTTGCGGATCTATATCGTATAGATATTCTGTTTCTGGTGCCAGTCCATTACTGCTAGCATGCTAATGCTAATATTAATCAATTAACTCTTAAAAGAACACTAATAAGGCTAAAATACTGTAATTAATGAGCTTTAAATGTTAATCTAACTTGAGCTTAAATCCTCTCACATCCGCTTAGATCCCATCTTTCAGACAAGAGAATGGCTCAGGCTTTTATGTTAATTAAACCTAATAAAGTGCTATTAAGGTTAAGAAAACATATGGAATACACTGCAAGTAAGCTATAATTACGTTTCAAATTGACTGCAACCAGTTTTTGCTCCAGTTCTGGTTAAGTTACCGTCAGGTTACTCCTAGGTTGTGGTTACGTTATGGTTACGTTGCTTGAAGGTTATAGTTGGGTTATTCTTCAAATTTTTGGTTTTAATCTGCAGTTATGTTGTCTCTCGGTTATAATTGGGTTACCCTTGGGTTGTGGTATAAGTTGTGCCTTGATCGCAGTTAAGTTATTCTTCATTTGCAGGTAGAATACGTTTAGCTTGGAGCTGAATTACTGTGTTGGTTCGGGCCTAGATTTAGTTCCTGGGTCTACCAGTGCTAGGTTTAGGCGAAGTGTTGGTTCGGGCCTTGATTTATTTCCTGGGTCTACCAATGCTAGGTTTAGGCGACGTCTTGGTCCGAGGCTAGATTTAGTTCCTGGGTGTACCAATGCTAGGTTTAGGCGAAGTGTTGGTTCGAGGCTAGGCGACATCTTGGTTCCAGGCTAGATTTAGTTCCTTGGTCTACCAATACTAGGTTTAGGCAAAGTGTTGGTTCGGGCCTAGATTTAGTTCCTGGGTCTACCAATGCTAGGTTTAGGCGACGTCTTGGTCCGAGGTTAGATTTAGTTACTGGGTCAACCAATGCTAGGTTTAGGCGAAGTGTTGGTTCGGGCCTAGATTTAGTTTCTGGGTCTACCAATGCTAGGTTTAAGCGACGTCTTGGTCCGAGGTCAGATTTAGTTGCTGGGTCTACCAATGCTAGGTTTAGGCGAAGTGTTGGTTCGTGGCTAGGCGACGTCTTGGTTCCAGGCTAGATTTAGTTCCTGGGTCTACCAATGCTAGGTTTAGGCGACGTCTTGGTCCGAGGCTAGATTTAGTTCCTTGGTCTACCAATGCTAGGTTTAGGCGAAGTGTTGGTTCGGGCCTAGATTTAGTTTCTGGGTCTACCAATACTAGGTTTAAGCGACGTCTTGGTCCGAGGTCAGATTTAGTTGCTGGGTCTACCAATGCTAGGTTTAGGCGAAGTGTTGGTTCGTGGCTAGGCGACGTCTTGGTTCCAGGCTAGATTTAGTTCCTGGGTCTACCAATGCTAGGTTTAGGCGACGTCCTGGTCCGACGCTAGATTTAGTTCCTTGGTCTACCAATGCTAGGTTTAGGCGAAGTGTTGGTTCGGGCCTAGATTTAGTTTCTGGGTCTACCAATGCTAGGTTTAAGCGACGTCTTGGTCCGAGGTCAGATTTAGTTGCTGGGTCTACCAATGCTAGGTTTAGGCGAAGTGTTGGTTCGTGGCTAGGCGACGTCTTGGTTCCAGGCTAGATTTAGTTCCTTGTTCTACCAATGCTAGGTTTAGGCGAAGTGTTGGTTCGTGGCTAGATTTAGTTCCTGGGTCTACCAATGCTAGGTTTAGTGTCTGAAATCCTGGTTTGTCGACATTCTTGAATAGGATGAAATCTTTTGTATCTAAATGCTAAATGAAATTATTTACAGTGAACCAGGAGGCGATAGACCTGTCTGGGCCACACGCCCCCCCAAAAAGCCTGTCTGGGCTTAGGTTCACCTCCCCCTCCCACATCTCCTCCCCGCACAAACAGGAAGGAGACATCGGAGGGAGCGAATTTCAAATCGCATTCAAAAAACAAGCCCCTATAGAGGATTCTGTGCGTAAAATCTGGTATGTCAAGTCCGATGGCTCTGGCGAAGGTTAGGTTAGAAAAATTACAACAGCTCCCCCCAACCTAGCACCCGTCTAGGAAAGTTTGAAGTAGGGAGACTGAGGATAGTGCACGGGCCGACGCATGTCTGACTATACCAAGGAAGCCTTTATCTATCTCCCATTCCAGGAGAATAGCCTTAGTAGGCATGGGGCTAAGAATGTGGAAGACCAGGAATTCGGTTTCGGTTAGATTTAGTGCGAAGGTTGGTTCGAAGTTCGATCTGAACATCAATCGGCTCTGGGAACGCAAAGTTTTTGACTAAACTTACTCCAGACCAGCGAATCAGGCAGTAACCCGAAAGTCACTGCCCGATAATCCTGATCGGGCATTGCATTCCGTCAGCGAGTGCTGTTTAAGGTTTCAAAATTGACTGCGACCAGCCTTTGCTCAAATTGTGGTCAAGTTAACGTCAGGTAACTCTTAGCTTGTAGTTCCGTTGTGTTGGGAAGACTAGGGTTCAAGTCCATAGGGCTACGAACGGTAGGTTTAGGTTAAGTGTTGGCTCGGGCCTAGATTTAGTCCTTAGGTCTACCGACGGTAGGTTTAGGTTTAAGTGTTGGTTCGGGGCTAGATTTAGTCCTTAGGTCTACCAACGGTAGGTTTAGGTTGAGTGTTGGTTTGAGTGGTGATAGATCAAGTAGAAGATGCGTATAATATTCCTTCAAAGAGGCAACTCTTGCCATACTTTCTCTACTCCCTCAAAGTATGGTTACGAGAGGGAAATGTTTAAGACACTTCATCAGTAGTGGACCTCAGATTCATCGGGTGTTTCGGCACTTTAAACACTAGACACCCTCCTCTGAGGCGGCCCGCCTTGGTTGATCATTTCCAGGCGAGTGTCTCATAGCCAATTGCTAATCGAGTTTGGTCAGGCCCACAATCGTGTAGTTGGGGCCTGGTTTGAGTTTTGAACGAATTTGTCCCTTAAAACGAGTTTTAAAAACATTAAATGCTATTACTTGCATTGAACAATAAAGCAGTACCAGTGTAGGTTGAAGTAAATTAGAAAGAGCAATGTAAAAGTCAAAGTTAGATGTCTAATAACAGAAATAAGGACTGAAATGCCGCCCTAAATGGCCTAAAACAACCACGTAAGGTCAAAGGTCAATCTGTAATTTGAATGTTTAGATAGTGGAGTTAAAAGGTTATGTAGCCATTGAGATTATTTAGAGGCCTTAATATAATAACCGAGTCTAAAATAGCATAATTTAGGACTGAATTTTCCACATAAGCGCCAAAAAAGGCAACGGACGGCGAAAGGTCGAAGGTCGTGACTGGCGGATGTCAAGCATCAAGCTTCTACCAGACCTCCCTCCTAAAAGTTATGGCAACGCAAACAGACATCACCCTCACACAAGGATAACCGCTGGATGCGATAACTTCTGAAGATGAATGGAAATTAATCCCTGGTTTTGTGTTTCGGCCTACCTGACTATACGACGGTGAGTAAAAAAATAATTTTGAGATGACTATCCTTTTGGAATCCTCCCGGTCCATAAAGTATATCTGCAAGTTTTCTTAAGTTTTTATGAAGCATAAGTAGCTTTTTTTAGCCTTTTTAAACCGATTTTTACAGCAGTAATTTGCATATGCAATTCAGCTCAGCCAATGTGTGTTTTTGGCCTGTTTTTTGGTGGAAAAAGGGTGTATTTTTGTTGCTGTGGCGCTTGTTTGCGGATCTATATCGTATAGATATTCTGTTTCTGGTGCCAGTCCATTACTGCTAGCATGCTAATGCTAATATTAATCAATTAACTCTTAAAAGAACACTAATAAGGCTAAAATACTGTAATTAATGAGCTTTAAATGTTAATCTAACTTGAGCTTAAATCCTCTCACATCCGCTTAGATCCCATCTTTCAGACAAGAGAATGGCTCAGGCTTTTATGTTAATTAAACCTAATAAAGTGCTATTAAGGTTAAGAAAACATATGGAATACACTGCAAGTAAGCTATAATTACGTTTCAAATTGACTGCAACCAGTTTTTGCTCCAGTTCTGGTTAAGTTACCGTCAGGTTACTCCTAGGTTGTGGTTACGTTATGGTTACGTTGCTTGAAGGTTATAGTTGGGTTATTCTTCAAATTTTTGGTTTTAATCTGCAGTTATGTTGTCTCTCGGTTATAATTGGGTTACCCTTGGGTTGTGGTATAAGTTGTGCCTTGATCGCAGTTAAGTTATTCTTCATTTGCAGGTAGAATACGTTTAGCTTGGAGCTGAATTACTGTGTTGGTTCGGGCCTAGATTTAGTTCCTGGGTCTACCAGTGCTAGGTTTAGGCGAAGTGTTGGTTCGGGCCTTGATTTATTTCCTGGGTCTACCAATGCTAGGTTTAGGCGACGTCTTGGTCCGAGGCTAGATTTAGTTCCTGGGTGTACCAATGCTAGGTTTAGGCGAAGTGTTGGTTCGAGGCTAGGCGACATCTTGGTTCCAGGCTAGATTTAGTTCCTTGGTCTACCAATACTAGGTTTAGGCAAAGTGTTGGTTCGGGCCTAGATTTAGTTCCTGGGTCTACCAATGCTAGGTTTAGGCGACGTCTTGGTCCGAGGTTAGATTTAGTTACTGGGTCAACCAATGCTAGGTTTAGGCGAAGTGTTGGTTCGGGCCTAGATTTAGTTTCTGGGTCTACCAATGCTAGGTTTAAGCGACGTCTTGGTCCGAGGTCAGATTTAGTTGCTGGGTCTACCAATGCTAGGTTTAGGCGAAGTGTTGGTTCGTGGCTAGGCGACGTCTTGGTTCCAGGCTAGATTTAGTTCCTGGGTCTACCAATGCTAGGTTTAGGCGACGTCTTGGTCCGAGGCTAGATTTAGTTCCTTGGTCTACCAATGCTAGGTTTAGGCGAAGTGTTGGTTCGGGCCTAGATTTAGTTTCTGGGTCTACCAATACTAGGTTTAAGCGACGTCTTGGTCCGAGGTCAGATTTAGTTGCTGGGTCTACCAATGCTAGGTTTAGGCGAAGTGTTGGTTCGTGGCTAGGCGACGTCTTGGTTCCAGGCTAGATTTAGTTCCTGGGTCTACCAATGCTAGGTTTAGGCGACGTCCTGGTCCGACGCTAGATTTAGTTCCTTGGTCTACCAATGCTAGGTTTAGGCGAAGTGTTGGTTCGGGCCTAGATTTAGTTTCTGGGTCTACCAATGCTAGGTTTAAGCGACGTCTTGGTCCGAGGTCAGATTTAGTTGCTGGGTCTACCAATGCTAGGTTTAGGCGAAGTGTTGGTTCGTGGCTAGGCGACGTCTTGGTTCCAGGCTAGATTTAGTTCCTTGTTCTACCAATGCTAGGTTTAGGCGAAGTGTTGGTTCGTGGCTAGATTTAGTTCCTGGGTCTACCAATGCTAGGTTTAGTGTCTGAAATCCTGGTTTGTCGACATTCTTGAATAGGATGAAATCTTTTGTATCTAAATGCTAAATGAAATTATTTACAGTGAACCAGGAGGCGATAGACCTGTCTGGGCCACACGCCCCCCCAAAAAGCCTGTCTGGGCTTAGGTTCACCTCCCCCTCCCACATCTCCTCCCCGCACAAACAGGAAGGAGACATCGGAGGGAGCGAATTTCAAATCGCATTCAAAAAACAAGCCCCTATAGAGGATTCTGTGCGTAAAATCTGGTATGTCAAGTCCGATGGCTCTGGCGAAGGTTAGGTTAGAAAAATTACAACAGCTCCCCCCAACCTAGCACCCGTCTAGGAAAGTTTGAAGTAGGGAGACTGAGGATAGTGCACGGGCCGACGCATGTCTGACTATACCAAGGAAGCCTTTATCTATCTCCCATTCCAGGAGAATAGCCTTAGTAGGCATGGGGCTAAGAATGTGGAAGACCAGGAATTCGGTTTCGGTTAGATTTAGTGCGAAGGTTGGTTCGAAGTTCGATCTGAACATCAATCGGCTCTGGGAACGCAAAGTTTTTGACTAAACTTACTCCAGACCAGCGAATCAGGCAGTAACCCGAAAGTCACTGCCCGATAATCCTGATCGGGCATTGCATTCCGTCAGCGAGTGCTGTTTAAGGTTTCAAAATTGACTGCGACCAGCCTTTGCTCAAATTGTGGTCAAGTTAACGTCAGGTAACTCTTAGCTTGTAGTTCCGTTGTGTTGGGAAGACTAGGGTTCAAGTCCATAGGGCTACGAACGGTAGGTTTAGGTTAAGTGTTGGCTCGGGCCTAGATTTAGTCCTTAGGTCTACCGACGGTAGGTTTAGGTTTAAGTGTTGGTTCGGGGCTAGATTTAGTCCTTAGGTCTACCAACGGTAGGTTTAGGTTGAGTGTTGGTTTGAGTGGTGATAGATCAAGTAGAAGATGCGTATAATATTCCTTCAAAGAGGCAACTCTTGCCATACTTTCTCTACTCCCTCAAAGTATGGTTACGAGAGGGAAATGTTTAAGACACTTCATCAGTAGTGGACCTCAGATTCATCGGGTGTTTCGGCACTTTAAACACTAGACACCCTCCTCTGAGGCGGCCCGCCTTGGTTGATCATTTCCAGGCGAGTGTCTCATAGCCAATTGCTAATCGAGTTTGGTCAGGCCCACAATCGTGTAGTTGGGGCCTGGTTTGAGTTTTGAACGAATTTGTCCCTTAAAACGAGTTTTAAAAACATTAAATGCTATTACTTGCATTGAACAATAAAGCAGTACCAGTGTAGGTTGAAGTAAATTAGAAAGAGCAATGTAAAAGTCAAAGTTAGATGTCTAATAACAGAAATAAGGACTGAAATGCCGCCCTAAATGGCCTAAAACAACCACGTAAGGTCAAAGGTCAATCTGTAATTTGAATGTTTAGATAGTGGAGTTAAAAGGTTATGTAGCCATTGAGATTATTTAGAGGCCTTAATATAATAACCGAGTCTAAAATAGCATAATTTAGGACTGAATTTTCCACATAAGCGCCAAAAAAGGCAACGGACGGCGAAAGGTCGAAGGTCGTGACTGGCGGATGTCAAGCATCAAGCTTCTACCAGACCTCCCTCCTAAAAGTTATGGCAACGCAAACAGACATCACCCTCACACAAGGATAACCGCTGGATGCGATAACTTCTGAAGATGAATGGAAATTAATCCCTGGTTTTGTGTTTCGGCCTACCTGACTATACGACGGTGAGTAAAAAAATAATTTTGAGATGACTATCCTTTTGGAATCCTCCCGGTCCATAAAGTATATCTGCAAGTTTTCTTAAGTTTTTATGAAGCATAAGTAGCTTTTTTTAGCCTTTTTAAACCGATTTTTACAGCAGTAATTTGCATATGCAATTCAGCTCAGCCAATGTGTGTTTTTGGCCTGTTTTTTGGTGGAAAAAGGGTGTATTTTTGTTGCTGTGGCGCTTGTTTGCGGATCTATATCGTATAGATATTCTGTTTCTGGTGCCAGTCCATTACTGCTAGCATGCTAATGCTAATATTAATCAATTAACTCTTAAAAGAACACTAATAAGGCTAAAATACTGTAATTAATGAGCTTTAAATGTTAATCTAACTTGAGCTTAAATCCTCTCACATCCGCTTAGATCCCATCTTTCAGACAAGAGAATGGCTCAGGCTTTTATGTTAATTAAACCTAATAAAGTGCTATTAAGGTTAAGAAAACATATGGAATACACTGCAAGTAAGCTATAATTACGTTTCAAATTGACTGCAACCAGTTTTTGCTCCAGTTCTGGTTAAGTTACCGTCAGGTTACTCCTAGGTTGTGGTTACGTTATGGTTACGTTGCTTGAAGGTTATAGTTGGGTTATTCTTCAAATTTTTGGTTTTAATCTGCAGTTATGTTGTCTCTCGGTTATAATTGGGTTACCCTTGGGTTGTGGTATAAGTTGTGCCTTGATCGCAGTTAAGTTATTCTTCATTTGCAGGTAGAATACGTTTAGCTTGGAGCTGAATTACTGTGTTGGTTCGGGCCTAGATTTAGTTCCTGGGTCTACCAGTGCTAGGTTTAGGCGAAGTGTTGGTTCGGGCCTTGATTTATTTCCTGGGTCTACCAATGCTAGGTTTAGGCGACGTCTTGGTCCGAGGCTAGATTTAGTTCCTGGGTGTACCAATGCTAGGTTTAGGCGAAGTGTTGGTTCGAGGCTAGGCGACATCTTGGTTCCAGGCTAGATTTAGTTCCTTGGTCTACCAATACTAGGTTTAGGCAAAGTGTTGGTTCGGGCCTAGATTTAGTTCCTGGGTCTACCAATGCTAGGTTTAGGCGACGTCTTGGTCCGAGGTTAGATTTAGTTACTGGGTCAACCAATGCTAGGTTTAGGCGAAGTGTTGGTTCGGGCCTAGATTTAGTTTCTGGGTCTACCAATGCTAGGTTTAAGCGACGTCTTGGTCCGAGGTCAGATTTAGTTGCTGGGTCTACCAATGCTAGGTTTAGGCGAAGTGTTGGTTCGTGGCTAGGCGACGTCTTGGTTCCAGGCTAGATTTAGTTCCTGGGTCTACCAATGCTAGGTTTAGGCGACGTCTTGGTCCGAGGCTAGATTTAGTTCCTTGGTCTACCAATGCTAGGTTTAGGCGAAGTGTTGGTTCGGGCCTAGATTTAGTTTCTGGGTCTACCAATACTAGGTTTAAGCGACGTCTTGGTCCGAGGTCAGATTTAGTTGCTGGGTCTACCAATGCTAGGTTTAGGCGAAGTGTTGGTTCGTGGCTAGGCGACGTCTTGGTTCCAGGCTAGATTTAGTTCCTGGGTCTACCAATGCTAGGTTTAGGCGACGTCCTGGTCCGACGCTAGATTTAGTTCCTTGGTCTACCAATGCTAGGTTTAGGCGAAGTGTTGGTTCGGGCCTAGATTTAGTTTCTGGGTCTACCAATGCTAGGTTTAAGCGACGTCTTGGTCCGAGGTCAGATTTAGTTGCTGGGTCTACCAATGCTAGGTTTAGGCGAAGTGTTGGTTCGTGGCTAGGCGACGTCTTGGTTCCAGGCTAGATTTAGTTCCTTGTTCTACCAATGCTAGGTTTAGGCGAAGTGTTGGTTCGTGGCTAGATTTAGTTCCTGGGTCTACCAATGCTAGGTTTAGTGTCTGAAATCCTGGTTTGTCGACATTCTTGAATAGGATGAAATCTTTTGTATCTAAATGCTAAATGAAATTATTTACAGTGAACCAGGAGGCGATAGACCTGTCTGGGCCACACGCCCCCCCAAAAAGCCTGTCTGGGCTTAGGTTCACCTCCCCCTCCCACATCTCCTCCCCGCACAAACAGGAAGGAGACATCGGAGGGAGCGAATTTCAAATCGCATTCAAAAAACAAGCCCCTATAGAGGATTCTGTGCGTAAAATCTGGTATGTCAAGTCCGATGGCTCTGGCGAAGGTTAGGTTAGAAAAATTACAACAGCTCCCCCCAACCTAGCACCCGTCTAGGAAAGTTTGAAGTAGGGAGACTGAGGATAGTGCACGGGCCGACGCATGTCTGACTATACCAAGGAAGCCTTTATCTATCTCCCATTCCAGGAGAATAGCCTTAGTAGGCATGGGGCTAAGAATGTGGAAGACCAGGAATTCGGTTTCGGTTAGATTTAGTGCGAAGGTTGGTTCGAAGTTCGATCTGAACATCAATCGGCTCTGGGAACGCAAAGTTTTTGACTAAACTTACTCCAGACCAGCGAATCAGGCAGTAACCCGAAAGTCACTGCCCGATAATCCTGATCGGGCATTGCATTCCGTCAGCGAGTGCTGTTTAAGGTTTCAAAATTGACTGCGACCAGCCTTTGCTCAAATTGTGGTCAAGTTAACGTCAGGTAACTCTTAGCTTGTAGTTCCGTTGTGTTGGGAAGACTAGGGTTCAAGTCCATAGGGCTACGAACGGTAGGTTTAGGTTAAGTGTTGGCTCGGGCCTAGATTTAGTCCTTAGGTCTACCGACGGTAGGTTTAGGTTTAAGTGTTGGTTCGGGGCTAGATTTAGTCCTTAGGTCTACCAACGGTAGGTTTAGGTTGAGTGTTGGTTTGAGTGGTGATAGATCAAGTAGAAGATGCGTATAATATTCCTTCAAAGAGGCAACTCTTGCCATACTTTCTCTACTCCCTCAAAGTATGGTTACGAGAGGGAAATGTTTAAGACACTTCATCAGTAGTGGACCTCAGATTCATCGGGTGTTTCGGCACTTTAAACACTAGACACCCTCCTCTGAGGCGGCCCGCCTTGGTTGATCATTTCCAGGCGAGTGTCTCATAGCCAATTGCTAATCGAGTTTGGTCAGGCCCACAATCGTGTAGTTGGGGCCTGGTTTGAGTTTTGAACGAATTTGTCCCTTAAAACGAGTTTTAAAAACATTAAATGCTATTACTTGCATTGAACAATAAAGCAGTACCAGTGTAGGTTGAAGTAAATTAGAAAGAGCAATGTAAAAGTCAAAGTTAGATGTCTAATAACAGAAATAAGGACTGAAATGCCGCCCTAAATGGCCTAAAACAACCACGTAAGGTCAAAGGTCAATCTGTAATTTGAATGTTTAGATAGTGGAGTTAAAAGGTTATGTAGCCATTGAGATTATTTAGAGGCCTTAATATAATAACCGAGTCTAAAATAGCATAATTTAGGACTGAATTTTCCACATAAGCGCCAAAAAAGGCAACGGACGGCGAAAGGTCGAAGGTCGTGACTGGCGGATGTCAAGCATCAAGCTTCTACCAGACCTCCCTCCTAAAAGTTATGGCAACGCAAACAGACATCACCCTCACACAAGGATAACCGCTGGATGCGATAACTTCTGAAGATGAATGGAAATTAATCCCTGGTTTTGTGTTTCGGCCTACCTGACTATACGACGGTGAGTAAAAAAATAATTTTGAGATGACTATCCTTTTGGAATCCTCCCGGTCCATAAAGTATATCTGCAAGTTTTCTTAAGTTTTTATGAAGCATAAGTAGCTTTTTTTAGCCTTTTTAAACCGATTTTTACAGCAGTAATTTGCATATGCAATTCAGCTCAGCCAATGTGTGTTTTTGGCCTGTTTTTTGGTGGAAAAAGGGTGTATTTTTGTTGCTGTGGCGCTTGTTTGCGGATCTATATCGTATAGATATTCTGTTTCTGGTGCCAGTCCATTACTGCTAGCATGCTAATGCTAATATTAATCAATTAACTCTTAAAAGAACACTAATAAGGCTAAAATACTGTAATTAATGAGCTTTAAATGTTAATCTAACTTGAGCTTAAATCCTCTCACATCCGCTTAGATCCCATCTTTCAGACAAGAGAATGGCTCAGGCTTTTATGTTAATTAAACCTAATAAAGTGCTATTAAGGTTAAGAAAACATATGGAATACACTGCAAGTAAGCTATAATTACGTTTCAAATTGACTGCAACCAGTTTTTGCTCCAGTTCTGGTTAAGTTACCGTCAGGTTACTCCTAGGTTGTGGTTACGTTATGGTTACGTTGCTTGAAGGTTATAGTTGGGTTATTCTTCAAATTTTTGGTTTTAATCTGCAGTTATGTTGTCTCTCGGTTATAATTGGGTTACCCTTGGGTTGTGGTATAAGTTGTGCCTTGATCGCAGTTAAGTTATTCTTCATTTGCAGGTAGAATACGTTTAGCTTGGAGCTGAATTACTGTGTTGGTTCGGGCCTAGATTTAGTTCCTGGGTCTACCAGTGCTAGGTTTAGGCGAAGTGTTGGTTCGGGCCTTGATTTATTTCCTGGGTCTACCAATGCTAGGTTTAGGCGACGTCTTGGTCCGAGGCTAGATTTAGTTCCTGGGTGTACCAATGCTAGGTTTAGGCGAAGTGTTGGTTCGAGGCTAGGCGACATCTTGGTTCCAGGCTAGATTTAGTTCCTTGGTCTACCAATACTAGGTTTAGGCAAAGTGTTGGTTCGGGCCTAGATTTAGTTCCTGGGTCTACCAATGCTAGGTTTAGGCGACGTCTTGGTCCGAGGTTAGATTTAGTTACTGGGTCAACCAATGCTAGGTTTAGGCGAAGTGTTGGTTCGGGCCTAGATTTAGTTTCTGGGTCTACCAATGCTAGGTTTAAGCGACGTCTTGGTCCGAGGTCAGATTTAGTTGCTGGGTCTACCAATGCTAGGTTTAGGCGAAGTGTTGGTTCGTGGCTAGGCGACGTCTTGGTTCCAGGCTAGATTTAGTTCCTGGGTCTACCAATGCTAGGTTTAGGCGACGTCTTGGTCCGAGGCTAGATTTAGTTCCTTGGTCTACCAATGCTAGGTTTAGGCGAAGTGTTGGTTCGGGCCTAGATTTAGTTTCTGGGTCTACCAATACTAGGTTTAAGCGACGTCTTGGTCCGAGGTCAGATTTAGTTGCTGGGTCTACCAATGCTAGGTTTAGGCGAAGTGTTGGTTCGTGGCTAGGCGACGTCTTGGTTCCAGGCTAGATTTAGTTCCTGGGTCTACCAATGCTAGGTTTAGGCGACGTCCTGGTCCGACGCTAGATTTAGTTCCTTGGTCTACCAATGCTAGGTTTAGGCGAAGTGTTGGTTCGGGCCTAGATTTAGTTTCTGGGTCTACCAATGCTAGGTTTAAGCGACGTCTTGGTCCGAGGTCAGATTTAGTTGCTGGGTCTACCAATGCTAGGTTTAGGCGAAGTGTTGGTTCGTGGCTAGGCGACGTCTTGGTTCCAGGCTAGATTTAGTTCCTTGTTCTACCAATGCTAGGTTTAGGCGAAGTGTTGGTTCGTGGCTAGATTTAGTTCCTGGGTCTACCAATGCTAGGTTTAGTGTCTGAAATCCTGGTTTGTCGACATTCTTGAATAGGATGAAATCTTTTGTATCTAAATGCTAAATGAAATTATTTACAGTGAACCAGGAGGCGATAGACCTGTCTGGGCCACACGCCCCCCCAAAAAGCCTGTCTGGGCTTAGGTTCACCTCCCCCTCCCACATCTCCTCCCCGCACAAACAGGAAGGAGACATCGGAGGGAGCGAATTTCAAATCGCATTCAAAAAACAAGCCCCTATAGAGGATTCTGTGCGTAAAATCTGGTATGTCAAGTCCGATGGCTCTGGCGAAGGTTAGGTTAGAAAAATTACAACAGCTCCCCCCAACCTAGCACCCGTCTAGGAAAGTTTGAAGTAGGGAGACTGAGGATAGTGCACGGGCCGACGCATGTCTGACTATACCAAGGAAGCCTTTATCTATCTCCCATTCCAGGAGAATAGCCTTAGTAGGCATGGGGCTAAGAATGTGGAAGACCAGGAATTCGGTTTCGGTTAGATTTAGTGCGAAGGTTGGTTCGAAGTTCGATCTGAACATCAATCGGCTCTGGGAACGCAAAGTTTTTGACTAAACTTACTCCAGACCAGCGAATCAGGCAGTAACCCGAAAGTCACTGCCCGATAATCCTGATCGGGCATTGCATTCCGTCAGCGAGTGCTGTTTAAGGTTTCAAAATTGACTGCGACCAGCCTTTGCTCAAATTGTGGTCAAGTTAACGTCAGGTAACTCTTAGCTTGTAGTTCCGTTGTGTTGGGAAGACTAGGGTTCAAGTCCATAGGGCTACGAACGGTAGGTTTAGGTTAAGTGTTGGCTCGGGCCTAGATTTAGTCCTTAGGTCTACCGACGGTAGGTTTAGGTTTAAGTGTTGGTTCGGGGCTAGATTTAGTCCTTAGGTCTACCAACGGTAGGTTTAGGTTGAGTGTTGGTTTGAGTGGTGATAGATCAAGTAGAAGATGCGTATAATATTCCTTCAAAGAGGCAACTCTTGCCATACTTTCTCTACTCCCTCAAAGTATGGTTACGAGAGGGAAATGTTTAAGACACTTCATCAGTAGTGGACCTCAGATTCATCGGGTGTTTCGGCACTTTAAACACTAGACACCCTCCTCTGAGGCGGCCCGCCTTGGTTGATCATTTCCAGGCGAGTGTCTCATAGCCAATTGCTAATCGAGTTTGGTCAGGCCCACAATCGTGTAGTTGGGGCCTGGTTTGAGTTTTGAACGAATTTGTCCCTTAAAACGAGTTTTAAAAACATTAAATGCTATTACTTGCATTGAACAATAAAGCAGTACCAGTGTAGGTTGAAGTAAATTAGAAAGAGCAATGTAAAAGTCAAAGTTAGATGTCTAATAACAGAAATAAGGACTGAAATGCCGCCCTAAATGGCCTAAAACAACCACGTAAGGTCAAAGGTCAATCTGTAATTTGAATGTTTAGATAGTGGAGTTAAAAGGTTATGTAGCCATTGAGATTATTTAGAGGCCTTAATATAATAACCGAGTCTAAAATAGCATAATTTAGGACTGAATTTTCCACATAAGCGCCAAAAAAGGCAACGGACGGCGAAAGGTCGAAGGTCGTGACTGGCGGATGTCAAGCATCAAGCTTCTACCAGACCTCCCTCCTAAAAGTTATGGCAACGCAAACAGACATCACCCTCACACAAGGATAACCGCTGGATGCGATAACTTCTGAAGATGAATGGAAATTAATCCCTGGTTTTGTGTTTCGGCCTACCTGACTATACGACGGTGAGTAAAAAAATAATTTTGAGATGACTATCCTTTTGGAATCCTCCCGGTCCATAAAGTATATCTGCAAGTTTTCTTAAGTTTTTATGAAGCATAAGTAGCTTTTTTTAGCCTTTTTAAACCGATTTTTACAGCAGTAATTTGCATATGCAATTCAGCTCAGCCAATGTGTGTTTTTGGCCTGTTTTTTGGTGGAAAAAGGGTGTATTTTTGTTGCTGTGGCGCTTGTTTGCGGATCTATATCGTATAGATATTCTGTTTCTGGTGCCAGTCCATTACTGCTAGCATGCTAATGCTAATATTAATCAATTAACTCTTAAAAGAACACTAATAAGGCTAAAATACTGTAATTAATGAGCTTTAAATGTTAATCTAACTTGAGCTTAAATCCTCTCACATCCGCTTAGATCCCATCTTTCAGACAAGAGAATGGCTCAGGCTTTTATGTTAATTAAACCTAATAAAGTGCTATTAAGGTTAAGAAAACATATGGAATACACTGCAAGTAAGCTATAATTACGTTTCAAATTGACTGCAACCAGTTTTTGCTCCAGTTCTGGTTAAGTTACCGTCAGGTTACTCCTAGGTTGTGGTTACGTTATGGTTACGTTGCTTGAAGGTTATAGTTGGGTTATTCTTCAAATTTTTGGTTTTAATCTGCAGTTATGTTGTCTCTCGGTTATAATTGGGTTACCCTTGGGTTGTGGTATAAGTTGTGCCTTGATCGCAGTTAAGTTATTCTTCATTTGCAGGTAGAATACGTTTAGCTTGGAGCTGAATTACTGTGTTGGTTCGGGCCTAGATTTAGTTCCTGGGTCTACCAGTGCTAGGTTTAGGCGAAGTGTTGGTTCGGGCCTTGATTTATTTCCTGGGTCTACCAATGCTAGGTTTAGGCGACGTCTTGGTCCGAGGCTAGATTTAGTTCCTGGGTGTACCAATGCTAGGTTTAGGCGAAGTGTTGGTTCGAGGCTAGGCGACATCTTGGTTCCAGGCTAGATTTAGTTCCTTGGTCTACCAATACTAGGTTTAGGCAAAGTGTTGGTTCGGGCCTAGATTTAGTTCCTGGGTCTACCAATGCTAGGTTTAGGCGACGTCTTGGTCCGAGGTTAGATTTAGTTACTGGGTCAACCAATGCTAGGTTTAGGCGAAGTGTTGGTTCGGGCCTAGATTTAGTTTCTGGGTCTACCAATGCTAGGTTTAAGCGACGTCTTGGTCCGAGGTCAGATTTAGTTGCTGGGTCTACCAATGCTAGGTTTAGGCGAAGTGTTGGTTCGTGGCTAGGCGACGTCTTGGTTCCAGGCTAGATTTAGTTCCTGGGTCTACCAATGCTAGGTTTAGGCGACGTCTTGGTCCGAGGCTAGATTTAGTTCCTTGGTCTACCAATGCTAGGTTTAGGCGAAGTGTTGGTTCGGGCCTAGATTTAGTTTCTGGGTCTACCAATACTAGGTTTAAGCGACGTCTTGGTCCGAGGTCAGATTTAGTTGCTGGGTCTACCAATGCTAGGTTTAGGCGAAGTGTTGGTTCGTGGCTAGGCGACGTCTTGGTTCCAGGCTAGATTTAGTTCCTGGGTCTACCAATGCTAGGTTTAGGCGACGTCCTGGTCCGACGCTAGATTTAGTTCCTTGGTCTACCAATGCTAGGTTTAGGCGAAGTGTTGGTTCGGGCCTAGATTTAGTTTCTGGGTCTACCAATGCTAGGTTTAAGCGACGTCTTGGTCCGAGGTCAGATTTAGTTGCTGGGTCTACCAATGCTAGGTTTAGGCGAAGTGTTGGTTCGTGGCTAGGCGACGTCTTGGTTCCAGGCTAGATTTAGTTCCTTGTTCTACCAATGCTAGGTTTAGGCGAAGTGTTGGTTCGTGGCTAGATTTAGTTCCTGGGTCTACCAATGCTAGGTTTAGTGTCTGAAATCCTGGTTTGTCGACATTCTTGAATAGGATGAAATCTTTTGTATCTAAATGCTAAATGAAATTATTTACAGTGAACCAGGAGGCGATAGACCTGTCTGGGCCACACGCCCCCCCAAAAAGCCTGTCTGGGCTTAGGTTCACCTCCCCCTCCCACATCTCCTCCCCGCACAAACAGGAAGGAGACATCGGAGGGAGCGAATTTCAAATCGCATTCAAAAAACAAGCCCCTATAGAGGATTCTGTGCGTAAAATCTGGTATGTCAAGTCCGATGGCTCTGGCGAAGGTTAGGTTAGAAAAATTACAACAGCTCCCCCCAACCTAGCACCCGTCTAGGAAAGTTTGAAGTAGGGAGACTGAGGATAGTGCACGGGCCGACGCATGTCTGACTATACCAAGGAAGCCTTTATCTATCTCCCATTCCAGGAGAATAGCCTTAGTAGGCATGGGGCTAAGAATGTGGAAGACCAGGAATTCGGTTTCGGTTAGATTTAGTGCGAAGGTTGGTTCGAAGTTCGATCTGAACATCAATCGGCTCTGGGAACGCAAAGTTTTTGACTAAACTTACTCCAGACCAGCGAATCAGGCAGTAACCCGAAAGTCACTGCCCGATAATCCTGATCGGGCATTGCATTCCGTCAGCGAGTGCTGTTTAAGGTTTCAAAATTGACTGCGACCAGCCTTTGCTCAAATTGTGGTCAAGTTAACGTCAGGTAACTCTTAGCTTGTAGTTCCGTTGTGTTGGGAAGACTAGGGTTCAAGTCCATAGGGCTACGAACGGTAGGTTTAGGTTAAGTGTTGGCTCGGGCC
>NW_027394327.1:59684-85509 GCF_049309525.1 Garra rufa | reverse complement strand
TAAAATACTTTTAGATGGACTTAATATATTTCCACAATTTTTAATCATATTTACCTTCACTAATTAACCTTAAATGTTGTTAATAATAAAAAGTATTATTATTATTATTATTATTATTATTATTATTATTAGAAACATGATTAAAATAGTAATAATTTATAATAAACAATTAATAAATGGCAAGTTTGGCACCATTTTTAATCATATTTACCTTCACTAATTAATATTAAGTGTTAATGATAATATTTATAATTACTGCTATTATTATTATTATTACTACTACTAATGCGGTGCTCCTGCTGTTAGACAAATAATAACAATAATAATAATAATTATTATAAACATTTAGATTATAAAATAGTAATAATTTATAATAAACAATTAATAAATGGTATTTAGTTTTAGATGAAGTTTGGTATTTTCCCACCATTTTTAATCATATTTACCACTAATTAATCTAAAATTAATCTTAAAGTGTTAATAATAATAATATTAGTAATAATCACTATTATTATTACTACTAATGTGATGCTTCAGCTGCTCCTGCTGTTAGACAAATAATAATAATAATAATAATAACATTATTATTATTATTATTATTATTATTATTTGTTATTATAATAAACATTTAGATAATTAGCATAGGGTTCTTAAGGCTGACAGCAAAACTATTTACAGAAATAAAACATGTAAATAAAAAATGAATAAAATTAGAAAATAAATAAACAATTAATAAATGGTATTTAAAATAGTTTTCAATGGCGTTTAGGATGTTTTCACCATTTTAATCAAATTTGCCTTCACTAATTAACATTAACCGCTAATAATAATAATAATAATAATAATAATAATAATAATAATAATTATTATTATTATCATAAACATTTAGATTATTAGCATAGGGTTGTAAAGACTGACAGCAAAACTATTTACAGTAATAAAATGTGTAAATGAAAAATGAAGAAAATCAGTAAATAAATAAATAAAATAAACAATTAATACATGGTATTTAAAATAGTTTTCAATGGCGTTTAGTATGTTTCCACCATTTTTAATCAAATTTGCCTTCACTAATTAACATTAACCACTAATAATAATAATAATAATAATAATAATAATAATAATAATTATTATTATTATTATTATAAACATTTAGATTATTACCATAGGGTTGTAAAGGCTGACAGCAAAACTATTTACAGTAATAAAATGTGTAAATAAAAAATAAATAAAATGAGTAAATAAATAAATAAACAATTATTAAATGGTATTTAAAATAGTTTTTGATCATTATTATTACTACTACTACTACTAATGTGGTCATACAAAATCAGTATTGCAACATATTTAATTGAAATAAAAATGAAAGAGAAATAAATAAAATAGTAAATGCCATTCAAATGGTTTCAGATGGAGTTTTGCATGTGACTACAGTATATCAATATTCCAAAAGCACTTCATGCCAAGTACCCAAATGCTGACTCTATAAATAGCTACTCAGATTAGATATACAGTATATTCCATCAAGAGAAAACACAGAGTCAAACCCACACCCATATGTCCACACATTTAAGCATACACTATAGGTCACATAGAGGTTGGCACATGGCAAGCTCTCATAAGGCGAGGGCTGGCACAGTGACATCAGATCTGCAGTATGGTCCCTAATCTGTGGGATCAGTAAAATCACGGAAATGAGAGCCATCACACTGCAGTAATCTCCTGCGTTGGGAAAACTGCGTGCACGCGTGAGAAAGAGAGAAAGACCATGTGAGATGTGAAAGCCTGTAGCAGAACCAGCATCAACCAACGATTCAGACACCAGATTGATGAAAAAAGACAGCAAGCTCTATTAAATAGAGACTTGACATGGAAAAGATACATGGAGGATGACAATAAATCAACAAGGATGGAAACAAGTGGATGCTGAGAAGAAAATAACATTATTCTGATTATTGTTTCATTCTATTTTGGCCTTAGAGACCCCAAAGCCTCTCAGAAAAAATATACTTGAAGTTAAGATGAAATCAAAAGCTTAAAGTTTAAAGTTTAAAGAAGAACAATGCATCTGCATATTTTTTCAATGGAAACCTTTTATTTCACCATGACACAATTAGTGCACCGAGCCATTGAAGGAAACAAAACATCCATTTGACTAAAGGTGCAACATAAAACATCAAAGTAAAGACGTGAGAAACAAACACATTAAATAAACTATTCACAACATCAAGATCATATTTTCCCTGGAAGGGAGCAGAACAACCATTAATACTGAAAGAAGTAAACACTGTAGGTCATTTACAAAGGGTTTTACCATGTCTGCAGTCTGCTGAACCCATCAAGCACAAAACACTGCGATCAATGACGACATAGCTTTAATACTGAAACCTTAAAATCGAATGGAATTCGTGAAACTTCATCTCTTTGTCTGAATATTGCGTCATGGTTTCCGATGATAGTTGAATAATGATCAATAAACATCTTATCAAATGCATCAAGCAATTCTGAAACACCGTTCAAAGCTAAAACAATTCGGTTTTCTCATTAATCTTTTGTTGTGAGTGACTGAGCTGTATATTGTTGTTATATGCTATAATACATGTGAAGATTTGGTATAAAATGATCTTCTGAAGGGGATGAAACTGTACAGAGAGCCGAGACAAAGGGGAGAAAGTATAACAGACAAAATTTGAATAGGACTAGAGGCACAAAGGGTCCACAGAGCAACAGATGTGACCGTTCTGTAGAGAAAAAGAGAGGGAGGGAAAGAGAGAGAAGCAGAAGAGACATTAGTCAAAAAAAGAGAAAGAAAAGTAGCCAATTTGACACTCACTCAAGCATTTCCATATTGTATGTGTGTAACGCATTGAATAAGCATCAGTACAGTCTCTCATGATTCATCTTTCAGCTCAAATGATGCTGATGACCTTGGCCAGTCACATAAGGTGCTTTAATAAGTAGATGAATTCGCTGCTGTCCCTGAGCTCTGTTCTTTATTCCTGCATTCATCTCATTCATCTCACAGCATCCGGGATCGTTTTCTCTGTGTTCAGCTGGAGTGGCCGCGTTTCTAAGCTGTCTATCTAGAAATGACTTAGCCTATCCTTTAGAGAGGGGTTTAAATGTCAAAGGCCACTAGTGAAAATACATCTTATTAAATGAATAATTATGAAATTCAATTACAGTACAATTTATATTTTCTTAGAAGCCCCAGTCATGACATGCTAAAATGATGTATATTTATTATAAATTATGTATTGAAGCCTAATTTTGCCATGAAATGGAAAACAAAAAGGTAATTGTGACTTTAAAATCTCTAAATTCAGAATTTGTTTCTTTGCAGTACATGAAAAGTCAGATTTGTGACTTACTTTCTTGCAATTCCAAGTTCACATCGTGCAATTCTTTTTTGAGTTTACACAGCGCACTTTTTTTCCCGCCACAGAATAAAAAATAAAAAGTTAACTGTAACTTTTTATCTCATAATTCTGACTTTTTTTGTCACTACTGTGAATTTTTATCTCACAATTGACTTTTCTTTCTCAGCTGTTTTTTTCTCACAACTGAGTTTTTATCTCACAATTCATTTTTTCTCACAATTCATTTTTTTTCTCTCACAACTGTGAGTTTTTCTCACATTTAGACGTTTTTCTCACAACTGAGTTTTTATCTCACAATTCACTTTTTTCTCACAACTGTGAGTTTCTAACAATTGACACTTTTATTCACAACTGGTTTTATCTCAATTCTGACTTTTTTCTTACAACTGAGTTTTTATCTTACAATTCAGACTTTTTTTTCCTCACAGCTGAGTTTTTATCTCACAATTCTGACTTTTTTCTCACAACTGAGTTTTTATCTCACAATTGACTTTTTCTCACAACTGTGAGTTTCTAACCAGGGCTCTGAACCGGTTCAAGGAACGAAAACGAAAAACGAAAACAAATGACATTGAACAGGAACAGGAACAAAAACAAAAACGAAAACAAAATAAATTTTAATCGTTCTGAACAGAAACGGAAACAGAAATTCCAAATTAACCGGTTAATAACGGTATTTTTATTGTTCTCTTTATTATATTAATTTGGCAGACCAAAAACATGAATTCAAACTTTAGTTTTTAAGCCCTGTTTCTAACAATTCATTCTTTTTCTCACAGCTGAGTTTTATCTCACAATTGACTTTTTTCACAACTGTGACTTTCCTCGCAATTCATTTTTTCTCACAACTGAGTTCTTATCCTACAATTCTGATTTGTTTCACAACTGCAAGCTTTTGTCTCACAATTCAGACTTCTTTCTCAGAACTATGAGTTTTTCATCACACAGTTTGACTTTTCTTCTCAGAACTGCGAGTTATAAACTCACAATCATGAGTTAACATCTCGCAATTTTGACTTTTTTCACAATTCAGATTTTTTTTTAATATAAACTCAAAAAAATGCAAGAAAACAAAGTACAGTGTTATAAATGTACATCAAATATATAAAAAAAACTTTGCTAGATTTACAGTGGTAATAACTGTGCAAACATATCATCACAGTCTGTTAAAATAGTTAATCAATAAATCTTATCATAAAGTGTCTTTGATTTCTTTAGATTTTTCAAAATGATAAACCTTTGTTTATTTCCAGGTTTAAATTAGGTTCTAGAGGGTCTCAATTCAATGGGGTCTAAGATAAAGTGTTTTCAGAATAATATTTATCTGCACAAACACAATAAAACAAAAGCTGTGGCTGGGCGCACAACCAAAAGCATTTGCCTTTGACTGAATTGGTATTAAAATGTTCAAAAATAAATTAGCCAGATGTCCATGAAACCCTTAGCGGGCCTGGGAAAGCTGTGCTTGTTTCATGTGAAAGGATCCAGCTTAAAAATAATGACAACCACAGGGGTTTACGTCTAAATACTTAATAGTAAATATAGCGCTTGATCTCGTGTGTGTCTGTGGGTGGTTACGTAAGTGTCAAGTACCTTGCACTGGCAGAGGGAACACTCCGTGCCGTGTTTGGTCCAAGCGGAGCCGCTGAAGCGAGCGATCCCGTATTCATCCACGCAGGTCTTGGTGATGTCATTCCGAACCGTATCGGCCAGACAGGGGTCCGTGACGCAGCGTGGACAGCACTCGCCCTCCGGAACAACCGTAAACTCACAGTCAGCCACCGGCGCACATGATATGGGCCAGCAGTCCACTTCACCTCTCTGAGAAACACACAGACAGAGACGTACTTCAATCCTATACAGAAAACTAAATCAATATTTTCGCAATCCTGTTCGGTGAGGCTAGTAGCACATAAATTACACACTTCCCACTTTAACATGCTGCAAATCACAAATAGTGTGTTGTGCTCACTGATCCAGAGAGGAGCGTGTAATGAAGGATCGATACGACACTCCTAGGTCAGAGCTGGTTTAATATAGTCACACACAGGGCTCTGTTTCCTCCAGTATTCTTTAAAACTTTGTGTAACATCTGCTAGACCGCAGGTGATGTGTCAAAGTATATCAAAGCTATGATGCTTTTTGGATGCTTTTTGGAAGTGATTGCGTACTTGGAAGGACAAACATAAAAGTGTGCGAAGGTCAGTTCGAACAAACACTGCACGGCAAGTGTAAGACAGACTGAGAAGAAACTCTAGTCTATCCAGGGACAGTGTGAGGAGATCATTTGCATAATATGGCGTCTGGAAGTCTCACCATTCAGTTAATACTAAGTCAATTGCATTAGCCGAGGAAAAAACAAGCCATTCCCTCCAGACTTGATCCTAATTCAAAGATCAAAAAATTGTTATTATTTATAATGTCTTATTATTATTATTGTAGAAAACAGCTGTGTTCATGAATTACGTAGTGATCTGTAGTGAATCAAGTTGTCGTGGATGAATAATTCTGAGTTGAATCATTTTAATGAATCTGTTGTTCAGGTCTAAATGATTAGGTTACAGATTGGACTATATGTAGTGAATCAAGTAGTGAATCATGTTTGTGGATGAATAATTCTAGTCAAATCATTTTAATGAATCTGTTGATCTAGTCTAATGAATCTATTGTTCTGGTCTAAATCATTCGGTTAGAGATTGAACTAACCCAATTCTTAAGTTCAACTCACTGATCGGAATTGAACCAAGTAGTGAATCAAGTTTGTGGATGAATAATTCTGAGTTGAATTATTTGAATGAATCTGTTGTTCAGGTCTAAATGATTAGGTTACAGATTGGACTATTTGTAGTGAATCAAGTTTGTGGATGAATAATTCTACTAAGTCAAATCATTTTAATGAATCTGTTTATCTAGTCTGATGAATCTGTTATTCTGGTCTAAATGATTCGGTTACAGATTGGACTAACCCAATTCTTGAGGTCAACTCATTGATCTGTAATGAATCAAGTGGTGAATCAAGTTTGTGGATGAATAATTCTGAGTTGAATCATTTTAATGAATCTGTTAATCTAGTCTAATGAATCTGTTGTTCTGGTCTAAATGATTTGTTTACATATTTCACTATCTGTAGTGAATCTCATTTGGGGATGAATAATTTTACTAAGTCAAATTATTTTAATGAATCTGTTGATCTAGTCTAATGAATCTGTTGTTCTGGTCTAAATGATTCAGTTACAGATTGGACTAACCCAATTCTTGAGGTCAACTCATTGATCTGTAATGAATCAAGTGGTGAATCAAGTTTGTGGATGAATAATTCTGAGTTGAATCATTTTAATGAATCTGTTAATCTAGTCTAATGAATCTGTTGTTCTGGTCTAAATGATTTGTTTACATATTTCACTATCTGTAGTGAATCTCATTTGGGGATGAATAATTTTACTAAGTCAAATTATTTTAATGAATCTGTTGATCTAGTCTAATGAATCTGTTGTTCTGGTCTAAATGATTCAGTTACAGATTGGACTAACCCAATTCTTGAGGTCAACTCATTGATCTGTAATGAATCAAGTGGTGAATCAAGTTTGTGGATGAATAATTCTGAGTTGAATCATTTTGATGAATCTGTTGATTAACTCTAATGAATCTGTTGTTCTGGTCTAAATGATTTGTTTACATATTTCACTATCTGTAGTGAATCAAGTTTGTGGATGAATAATTCTACTAAGTCAAATCATTTTAATGAATCTGTTGATCTAGTCTAATGAATCTGTTGTTCTGGTCTAAATGATTTGTTTACATATTTCACTATCTGTAGTGAATCAAGTTTGTGGATGAATAATTCTACTAAGTCAAATCATTTTAATGAATCTGTTGATCTAGTCTAATGAATCTGTTGTTCTGGTCTAAATGATTCAGTTACAGATTGGACTAACCCAGTTCTTGAGTTCAACTCATTGATCTGTAATGAATCAAGTGGTGAATCAAGTTTGTGGATGAATAATTCTGAGTTAAATCATTTTGATGAATCTGTTGATTTACTCTAATGAATCTGTTGTTCTGGTCTAAATGATTCAGGTTACAAACTGGACTATCTGTAGTGAATCAAGTTTGTGGATGAATATTCTACTGAGTTGAATCATTTTAATAAATCTGCTGATCTAGTCTAATGAATCTGTCGTTCTGGTCTAAATGATTCGGTTAGAGATTGGACTAACCCAATTCTTGAGTTCAAGTCACTGATCTGTAATGAATCAAGTGGTGAATCAAGTTTGTGGATGAATAATTCTGAGTTGAATCATTTTAAATGAATCAGTTGTTCAGGTCTAAATGATTAGGTTACAGATTGGACTATCTGTAGTAAATCAAATAGTGAATCAAGTTTGGGGATGAATAATTCTACTAAATCAAATCATTTTAATGAATATGTTGATTTACTTTAACAAATCTGTTGTTCTGGTATAAATGATTCATTTACAGATTGGACTAACCCAGTTCTTGAGTTCAACTCACTGATCTGTAATGAATCAAGTGGTGAATCAATTTTGCGGATGAATAATTCTGAGTTGAATCATTTAAATGAATCTGTTTATCTAGTCTAATGAATTTGTTGTTCTGGATTAAATGATTCAGTTACAGATGGGACTAATCCAATTCGTGAGTTCAATTTACTGATCTGTAGTGAATCAAGTAGTGAATCAAGTTTGTAGATGAATAATTCTACTGAGTTGAAACATTTTAATGAATCTGTTGATCTAGTCTGATAATCTGTTCTAATCTGGTCTAAACTATTTGGTAACAGATTGGACTAACCCGGTTCTTGAGTTCAACTCATTGACCTGTAGTGAATCAAGTACTGATTTAAGTTTGTTGATAAATAATTACTACTAAGTCAAATCATTTTAATGAACCTGTTGATATACTCTAATGAATCTGTTGTTCTGGTCTAAATGATCGTTACAGATTCAATGTTTTGATCAGTAAATAATGACTTACGTTTTGTCTTCAGACTATTTCATTTACACTATTATTGGTTCTGAATCATAAAAATCTTTTTATGTATATTTTACAGATGATCTGTGAATTATTAAAATCCTTTCCTTTTTGTTTCAGGCAAGATACAGGTTTGAAACCATATGAGGGCGAATAAATGATTCATTTTTTGGGTGATTCATTTTTTGATTGCTGTTTTTCACTGCAAGACAACATTTTTCTTTTTTTTAGATTACATCCTGAATCAGGCCGAGCGGGTTACGTAGACCTTGATTACAAAGGGAATGCATATTTCTCTCAATGTCTCTCTCTCCCCTCCTGGAGTTTTCCATTCCGGAAACAGTCTTTGTTCTTCCACTCCTCACACTTTTGTATTCTTAAAACACAAGGCATTCTTCCTGCTCCATTCTCTCGTATTTCAGTGTCTCTTCCTCTCTTTCAAGTCCTGTGTTCTTTTTACTTCAGAGGGAGCAAGGAAAAAAACTGATGAGAAGAGGGATTCGAAGAGTAAAGGGGGTTGAAAACGACAAAAAAAAAGCGCTGACTGAAAGAGAATGTGATAACAGTCCGACGGTATACATAAAAGAGACAAACAAAAAAACAGCTGTACTGAAACCTAATGAAATTTCAATATGACAGTGTGAAACTGGCTCTATTTGATAATTTCTCTTTCTCAAAGCTGGTTTAATGGACACAGATTACACTTGTCTAGGATTAAAAATGGCTTTCAATTTAAAGTCAGTTATTGAGCAATTAATCCAGAGCCGTAACTTGAAAAACAACATCCACAACTGTCCAGAAGTCTTTAACAGAATTCATTACACACCTACAAGTTTATCAGTCCTAAACCCTGAGGCAAAGGTTTCATTCTCTGTGAACTAAAAGAAAAAACTCCCAGACAGAGAAAATGTGAGCTGGGAGCCTGGCATGTCATGTGAGGAACCTCTGACAAGTTTAGAAACCTTGTTTGAACCCATTGTCAGCTCAACAAATACCGTACTAAGGATTTTCACTAGAGAGAAAGATAGAGTTAGCTGGACTTTATAATTCAATTCTTCTCAGAGTGCAGAAAGTTCTGCATAAAGATGGAAAAAATGGCTATTGGATCAAAGTTCAGTGCTGAACCACAACACACCGGAGGGAGAAACACCAGAGGGGCTGAAAACTGCATTGTTCAAGGTTTGAGATATTGCAGAAAGTTCCACTGTGGCCAGCAGTTTCTCTGAATCTGAATCTAATACACAGAGAAAAGAATGACAGTGGGGTTTCTCAGCATTGTGCATGTGTGAATGCATACTAGCTAAAGGGGACATATTTCACACTTTTGCATCATATTCTTTCCCTCGAGTCCAGTTATAACTTTAGTAAGGGTGAACCAAAAAAGGTGCAGTTCTTTTTTACGTGACCATTTTTCACTCTCACTCTAACTCTTAGGCTGTTTCTGCCAATGTATTTGGAAGAATATGACAAGTTATGCTGTTATTAGCTGAACTTCTCATACGTGAGATTTATACAATATTTAATAAAGAAATTAATTTTGAAAGTCATGATATATAAATGTGAGAGATCATAAATTAAAGTGCTTTTTCATTTAGTTTTAAAAATATGTTACTAATAGTTATTATTATTATTATACACTTGATTTAAGAAAATCATTTTTACTTTTAATGATATTTAATGATATTTTAATTTGATAACAAACAGCACATAGATAATATATAATATTAATATATAATAATACTATAATTGAATAACGTACAAATAATAATCATACACAAAAGTGTAAAAACATGTTAATTCTTCAGTTTAAAGAATGCTTAAATGTATTATTTTATTAATTAAAAATATATAATATGTATAATTTTAAATATTTACAAATATACACATATCTAAATAATAAATAATAATATGTTTTTAGACATGTAAAATATGAAAAAATATAAAATAATGTAAAATATTAAGTAACTAATAATACTAAGTACCTCATAATAAATAATAACATTATAATTAGTGCACAAATAATAATCAAATCCAAAAGTCTGAGAAAAATGTTCATTTTTAATTGAATTCTTTTTATATTTTATATAACAAAGCAAAAGTACGCTAAAATATCTAAGGATATTTAAATATATTCTTGTATTATTTTTAAATATATAATATGTATGATATTTTAAATATTAAAAAATATGCATATATCTTAAAAAATAATTAATTTAACATTTAAAATAAAAAAAATAGTATAAATTACTACATTTACCTCATATTCAATAATTAAAGTACAATAATTACATGCACAAAGAATGTTTGAATATATATATATATATATATATATATATATATATATATATATATATAAAATACATAACATGTATAACATAACATTTTTTTATTTTAAATATTTAAGTATATGCATATATCAAAATAATTAATATTAATAAATAAAATTTTTGACATTTTAAATATTACAAAATATATAATACTACACGGCACAAAAAAATAGTCATTTCCAAGGTATGGTATGATCAGAGGTATGATCAAATATTTTTATATATATTTTGTATTATTTTCAAAATATAACATGTATATTATTTTTTAAATGTGTAAATGCCTAAATAAAAACTAATATTTTATAATATATGATATAATAACATATAATTTTTTTCACATTTAAAATATATGTAACATTATATTAAATATATAATATGACATTTAACAAATTCCATAGCTTCCATTGAATTGGCAGTGCATTCAATATATTTTCAGATCACACATCGTACGAACCATTAGGTTTTATAATACATTAGGTTCAATAACATATTTTATAATGACATAATTTTTTAATAAAAAAAAATAGAAATGCATGTCAAATAAAAGCATTTTTACTAGTGGTCTCAGACATTTGGGCTCCACTGTTTATCTCTAAATGCTTAGATAATAATCATTTTAATATCATCTTTTCTAATGTTCTTTGGCAATAGCTTCTTCCAATGTCAACCATACACTACATACTAGTTTATAAATATATACTGGCAATCATAATGCATTACCACATCGACTTGGCATAACATGCTGCCACTCACCATGCACTGGCACTGCTGGCAGTTCTCCACCCAGGTCTCTCCGTTACTGTACGCCAGCAGACCGTTCTGATGCAAACACTGAGAACTCAGACGAGGATCGCATTCAGGACAGCACAGCACATCCACTGTGGGATTCTCACAATCGCACACCATCCGTCTACACATCACTAACCCCGACTAAAACAGGAAAGAAAGACAAGAGACTGAGTAAAAATCCATTTCTGAGTTTTCCCTTGACCACAATTCCCATCAGCCCCTTCGGCTCACCTGACAAGAGCAGACAGAGCACCTGTCGTCATCCAGCACCCAGATCTGCCCGTTGTGTTTCACCTTCCCGTCATGGGCGCAGTCACCCGTGCAGTTCCTACCGTGCGGACAGCGGCAGTCATAACCTCCATCCATGTTAAAGCACACGGTGTCATTAGCACAGCTGTGCCGGCCCGTCTCGCATTCATCAATGTCTGCCATGTAGAAACAAAGAGGACACCAAACACCAATTAAGTCACTTGGTTAGCATGGCCTAGTTGGCTGGTGTATGTCGTAACTACTGATACATTTTCTCCATTGACTTCTATTTAAAAGAAGCATAGTTTCATTCAGTATAAGTTACCTTCACAAGACTCTCCATTGGCTGAGAACATTCCGTTGTCATGGTAGCCATCGCGACACTCGCAGTGATACCAGCCAGGTAGGTTGACGCAAGTGGCTCGACTGTCACACTCCACAAATCCATCGGAGCACTCGTCGATGTCTAAGGAGACAATGTGGAGACACGCATAAGAAAACCCAAGAAGTGTGCAAAATAAGCACAGTGTCATTCTAGGTGAGCACAACTGTACCTGAATGACGTCAAAAGTTGTCACATACCATAAAAAACATTTTTTAAAATAGTATGAAATATGAAATATGAATTGCAGAAGGTTCAAAGGCTCATTGATGCTTTAGAAGAAAACATAACGCATTAAGCCGGTATTGCATTAAATTAATTAAATTAAAATGCAATACAATGTTTATCACCATAATTTCATAAAAAACTGCCATAAAGTGCATATTCTAATGTCTAGTTATGCTAGAGTGTGTTATCCTCTTTCCACAACCTTTTCAAATTCCTAAACGCATACAAATCTACATAAATATATTTGATGTCTGTCCTCACACCAAACACAAAGGAAGGCAGACAAATAGAGCTTTCGCCATGGGCGTCTTGAAAGCAGCGTATCCAACAGCTGTTGATAATGATGCTCTTCAGAATCTATTCAACTTTCAGTGCTTGTCCTTGGATTACACTTTCACAGAAAGCTCCGCCGAGCATCACTCAGACCCAGTCAGTTCAATGACAACTTCAACCACAATGGCATACTGGGAGAGAAATGATTTTGTGACTTTAACCTTAGGCTACCGAATACGTTTCACCTCACCCATCTCATTAAGACTATTAAGAGAGTGGTGTATTATATTGCATTTCAATGGCAACTTCGATGTATGAAGTGAAGGCAAGGCTGAGTAGAGTCAGTAAAATAAAAGCGGGTGAATACTTTGTGTTTATGGGTGTGCAAGAGAGAGAGAGGGAAAAATGTATGTAGCCTTGAGAGTCTTTGTGAAAGAGCACAGAATATGAGAGACCTTGAGAATTAGGTTTGCAAGTGTTGCATGTTAGTATTGCACAGGCTAAGAAATTCTTTAAAGGGATAGTTAAACAAAAAATGTTGTTCCAAACCTGTAAAACCTTCGTTCATCTACAGAACATAAACCTTAAACATGTCACTTGCATAGCTGTCTATGCAGGGTCAGAAAGCTCTGGGATTTCATCAAAAATATCTTAATTTGTGTTCAGTAGATGAACGAAGGTCTTATAGCTTTGGAACGACAAGAGGGTGAGTAATTAATAACAGAATTTTAATTTTTTTTTGTGAACTATCCCTTTAAGAGAATCTGCAGAACATTTGATTAGAAATGGAATGTCTGATGTGAGGAGGGTTCTGAATATTTTTCACTCCTCTGACTAAGATTTCCACACTTTCTCTAAAGATTTCACTTCGCCTAACACTAAATCCCCCGTCCCTCAAAAACAAAGAACGGCGAAAATAACACAAACAGTGCTGAATAATACATAGATGTAGGCAGTGCTGATGACATTTATTCATTTTCTTCCTTGAGCACAAACACACACTGCACTCATCTCCCTCAGAGGAACGGCTGGCATTTGTGCTGTCAGTAAGCAGTAGCGAGTATTGATTGACTGTGTATTCACGGGCAAACCCCCAGGGTTCCCGCTGTCCTGCAGCCCTGCCACTAATTTGTCACGGAATGTCACAAGTCGACGGCACAATGCACAGTCTCCATCTCATTTGTTCCATCTTCAGCATTTGGAATCCTCATATATTTCCATTTGTTTGCAGTAGTGAGTTTCGCTCTAGCAAAAACCAAGGTCCGTTTAGAGGAAAAGTTTACTCAACCTCAGGCACTCCAAGATGTAGATGAGTTTGTTTGTTCATCGGAACAGATTTGAGGAAATTTAGCATTCCCTTACTTGCTCACTAATAGATCCTTTGCAGTCCAAACAGCTGATAGAGCTATAATCCACAAGAAATCCAGTCCATCAATTAATATCTTGTAAAGTGAAAAGCTCTGTTTGTAAGAAGCGAATCAATCATCAAGTCATTTTACCATTAAACCATCAAGTTCACAATTCATAATAATGCTTCGTTCAGTGACAACGTCTATCCCCTATTCTCCTCTCACATCAAAATCCAATTTTGGACTGTTTTCGCTTAGAAAAAAGAGTGCTTGATCTGTACATATTTCTCTCCTGATTCAGACGAGACGACTTTTTCACTGGAGAAAGCAATGTTATTGTAACGTAGGAGCCATGACAATGTAGTTGGGGAACCATGTGCAGGTTTTATTTAATCCTCCTGATTAGAAACAGGTGTCCGTAATAGTTGCTATGCAAGGGCTTATGGGAAATGGAGTCCGGAAAATGTCTATTTTGATTGGAAGCAGTAACACGCAGTTTTCATGCATGACTCTTTAATTGCAAATGAGCTGCTGTTCACTGCCCCCTTTTCAGCTCCTGCCAAAACCAACTGTTTGGTTTTGATTATCATGTCTATCATGCTGACATTATGCATTTTAAACCATATTAGTTTTAACTTCTGATATAGATTTAAAGAGCATAGTCAAAACAAGCAGGGTCAAAATACCAGCAAACAGTAACATCCAAGGCAAGGCAAAAGAGTAATCCACAAAACAGGCAATGGTCAGGGAAGGCAGCTATCGATCAAAAACAAGTAAACAGTCCAGGGTCAAAACATAAACAAGGCAAGGTATAGAGCACGACAAGACTGGGCAAAGAAAACAAGAAAACACTCAGTAGCAAAACAATACTTTGCAATGTGAGTGTGTTTGAGTGCAACCTCTATAGTACTCTTCATTGGAAACAGGTGTCTGTAATAGTTCCGAGGCAAGGGCTTGTGGGAAATGGAGTCCAGAAAATGGCTATTTTGATTGGAAGCAGAAACACGCTGTTTTCATGCATGCCTCTTTAAATGCAAATGAGCTGCTGTTCACCGCCCTCTTTTCCAGAATAGGGCTGTGCCTTAACAGCTCCTGCCTCAGATACTTTGCCAAAAACCAACTGTTTGGTTTTAATTATCATGTCTATCATGCTGAAATCATACATTTTAAACCATATTAGTTTCAACTTCTGATATAGATTAAAGAGCGTAGTCAAAACAAGCAGGGCTAAAATACCGGCAAACAGTAACATCCAAGGCAAGACAAATGAGTAATCCACAAAACAGGCAATGGTCAGGGCAGGCAGCTATCGATTCAAAAACAAGAAAACAGTCCAGGGTCAAAACATAAGGCAAGGCAAGGAAAATGAGAAAACACTCTGTAGAGTCTTCAATAGCAAAACAATACTTTGCAATGTGAGTGTGTTTGAGTACAACCTTTATAGTCCTCCTGATTGGCAACAGCTATCCTTGAAGGAACCTTCAGGCATCCTAGGTGTATATGACTTCTTTCTTTCAGACGAATGCAATCGGTGTTACATTAAAAATTATCCTGGCACTTCCTAGCTTCAGAATGGCATAGGCGGGTGTTTTTTCTTCATCAGTCCAAAACAAATCTAATAAAGTGCATCCATCCATAATAAAAAGTGCCTTACACAGCTCCGGGAAAAATATCAGAGGTTTTCTGGAGACTGGTTTTCCTTTGCTAAAGTCAGGAAACTTTGTTACCTTTGTACCAGTAAATAAACGTTTTTCACGAGACTCTGTGTACAACTGCGAACTGTTCAACTGTTTATTGAACTTGTTTTGGACTGATGAAGAGAAACACCCACCCATTGCATTTTGAAGGAGCCAGAACTCAGATTGCATTTGTCTGAAAGAAGGAAGTCATATACACCTAAGATGCCTTGAGGGTGAGTAAATAATGGGCTAATTTTCATTTTTGGGTGAACTAACCCTTTAAGAATGCAGTCAAAACAGGCAGGGTCAAAATACCAGCAAACAGTAACATCCAAGGCAAGACAACAGAGTAATCCACAAAACAGGCAATGGATAGGGCAGACAGCTATCGATCAAAAACAAAGAAACAGTCCAGGGTCAAAACATAAACAAGGCAAGGGAAGGCAAGGAATGCAACAAGACTGAACAAGGAAAACCACAATAGCAAAACAATACTTTGCAATGTAAGTGTGTGAGAGTGCAGCCTTTATAGTCCTCCTGATTGAAAACAGGTGTCCATAATAGATCCTATGCAAGGGTTTATGGGAAATGGAGTCTGGGAGGCAAATTTGCTGGAGATCTCTGGAGATGAATGTGAGAAACGACAGAGGCCGGATTTGTGACAGTTATGGATATAGGTTTCATATTTTTGTCGGAAGCAAGGTTTAAAGCTAAAAACATCCTAAAGGACATCTATTATGCCCCATTTTACAATACATAACGTAAGTGTCCCCAGAATGTGTTAAGTTTTTAAGTCTCAAAATACTTCACTGCCTATCATTTTGAAAATGCCTATTTTGAGTGCAACCAGAAACACACTCATACTTCTCTAAGTCTCTAAGCATTCTCATACTAAACTAAGTTCTCTTTCATGTCTTATTGCGCTTAAACTGTCAAATACACACAAGTTTATGTTAAAAATACACAGGGATAACAAAAACAGTTGGTTATGTCTGTGAAAGTAAACAGCTGGGAAAGAAATCACAGGTTTATACACAGTGATGTGTGTGGCAGCAGCGTAATATACAGTAAATAAATCAATAAATCCACTGCTCTTTTGTCTCGTCTGAGGCTGGGACTCTAAATTGTGTTTGTGCTAATCTGTGCATAAAATGATAGAACAGTTAGCATGGTTTGCTCGGACTTTTGCAATGGCATTAGCGCTGGTACGTCGTTGTCGTTTGCGAAAAACAAAATGGTGGAGATGTGGGTGAAGATCTTCATACGTCATGAGGAGCAAAATCTGAGTGGCTTGTTTTTTCATATGCTTGCAGAGGAAGGCTTACCAAAATAAAGTTACTGAGTTGTCCTTTTTCACATTTTCTAGGTTGGTAGACACACCAGGGACTCAATTATAGCACTTAAACATGGAAAAAGTCAGATTTTCGTGATATGTCTCCCTTAATGATGGATTTGTTTGTTAGCAACATGCAGCTTTTCACTTTACAGCACATTAATTGATGAACTGGAGTCGTGTTGATTACTTGTGGATTATTGTGAAACGAACTCATCTACATCTTGGATGGCCTGAGGGTTAAAGCTTCAGCAGATTTTCATTTCAGGGTGAGCTATTTCTTTAAGAGTGCCATTTCTTTTTGAGATAATCAAGAGGATCAGGATGTATAATTTACTACTAGAACAGGCCGAACACTTCCCGAGTCAAAGTGCCAAGTAAAACAGATTATCCAATCCCATGAGCGCAGACGGGAATAGTTATGGGTCCACAGTGGAATCCTCAAGTCAATTTCATCAGGGACGATTCTTCAAACGGTAAGTCATCAATCCACTCAGTCCCTTTACGTCCCGGCTGTTCC
The DNA here is from genome assembly GCF_049309525.1 of Garra rufa. Lineage (NCBI taxonomy): Eukaryota > Metazoa > Chordata > Actinopteri > Cypriniformes > Cyprinidae > Garra > Garra rufa. Next base: position 68,008 of record NW_027394327.1, on the reverse strand, counting down.
CACCCCAGCTATCTCCTTCATCTGCCCTGCTCTCGTTCCCCCCCCCTTCCCTTCATCCTCCCCCTCCATCCTCACACTAATGAACAGATTCACACCCACTCCTGGTTCTCACTGGGGAACTCAGCACTGTAGAAGGGCCTCGATGCAAACGAGGGTGTGTGCATGAAAGCCCGGTCCCATTCTCAAACAAAGTCTGGCACTTTTTTTTTAACAGGAAGTTCAAAAGCACACCTTTTCTTACCGAGTAGGCAGATAGCAGATTTGAAGAGCTTCCCCAATATAAGTGGCAATTCAGAAGAAAGTATTATCTTTAAAGCTGAAGTGAACTGCTGTTCGCCACCCATTTTATTGGAGATGGTGATGCATTTCAAAGATATCCAGTGAGAATAAAATGTTTCTTTGGAATAACAGGAGCATTTAGAAAGTAAATACTTTGACTTTAACTGAATACAATGGATTTTTAAAAAAATAATTAAAAAATATATTTATATATTTTTAATGTATTTTATGGTTGTTTAAATGTATAACAAATAGCAATAACAACAGTATAATAAATAGCAAAACAAAGTACTTTTTAATTCATCAAACGTCATTTTTACTCATATATATACACACACACAAAATATTTTGTGTTGTATTATAAATTAAAATGCCTATTAAATATGACAAAATGAATATCAAAACAAAAAAATCCCTATATATATATTTAACAATTTTAACAATCATTTTATATTCATAAAAACATAACTCTTTTTAGGAAAAAAATACTTATAAACATACATTACTTCTTACATTTCATAACAATTATAGTAATTATGAAAGATATGAATATATATATATATATATTTAAAATAAAATTATGTATTATTAATTTAAATGTATAATAAAATATGACAAAATACATATAAAAATAATAATATATAATAATAATATATTAATAAAAATACAGGTTTTCTCAGGAATTCTCGTATGCTTATATTACATATATAACATTTAATAACAATTATAACAATATTATATAAAATTATATATATATATATATATATATATATATATATATATATATATATATTCAAAATAAAAATGTTGTACTATAAATTCAAATGTATAATAAAATATGACAAAATGATTATAAAATAACAAAAATCTCTATATAGAACATTACATATTTTATATTTATATAAAATGTAGAATAAAATCTGACAAAATAAATACATTTAACATTATAAAATAATATATTTAACCACTTTAATAAAAATGATAATAGTTATGAAATATTTTAATATTTATTAAAATATAGGTCTTGTCAAGAATAAATACTTATATACATTACATAACATTTAATAAAAATTATAATAATATTATATAAAGTTTTAAAAAATATCAAAATATAAATTATAGTTCTATAGGAAATATTAATACAAATACAGTATATATATATATATATATATATATATATATATATATATATAATAAATACATCAAAATGTATAATAAAATATGAGTAAATATATTTAATAATTTAAAATAATATATATTTACAAATTTTCTAATCATAACTGAAATATTCTGTACAGATCTGGCCATTAAAAATGCGTCTTTTTTCACGCGGCAGCCTGCAATTCAGCACGCGTCGCCACGCGGCGGCCTGCAGGGGCTTTTTTAGGTTTTTTTAAAACGTTGTTGCGCTTCATATAATATCCACCAGGTGGCGCAAGGAACAACATTCTGTGGCCAAGCCCTGCACAAAGAGGGCTATTTGGACAGTATTTATGTCTGTTGTTTCAATATCTGGCGCCATAATCGGTAATTCATTCTGTATGTAACGGCAAAGTATTTATAATTTCGTTTCCTTTTTATTAAGTTAATTTAGAAAAAAAAATTGGAGCATTTTTGTTCGTTAAACGTAAGCTTTTTGTTTCTTAAAGACCAAGCGGCAGACAGTGAGTTGACCTACTCTTTCAATTTGCCTTCTCAAATCACGAATTGGCTAAACTAAAATCCATAGATGTAAAATAAAAGAAATAAATAATAATAGATATAAATATGCGCTATTAGGTGCATATCCAATCGTTTGTGCGGAGAGAGCAAAACACATTTTTAGGACATGAAGGCTCAAGCTCGATCAGTTACATTTTTTTTTCAGTGGAAAATATTTAACCGTTATTTTTTTGTCAGACATGATAAATAAATATGTAGAAAGACTTAAATTACTACTTAACGAAAAAAACAAATAGAAAACAAAAACTGTTTTTATTATGTAGCTAGTCCATAGAGATGCATTTCTCTCTAAAGGCGCGCGTCCAACGAGGATATGAGGACTGTTAACTGCATCATCACTGACTCAGAAAACAGTAGTTTCTAAATAAATAATTAAAATATCTCCTTACTATTAGACAGTCATGGTATTTACTTTTGCCAGTGTTTTGTGGTAAGCTTTAAACAAGGAACCCTTCCAAGCTGTGCTGAACGTGCGCTCAATGCTGCTAACAGGACCGTCATGGTAGCCTGGTCTCGTGGTTCCTCCAGCGCTGCAATTTTTTTTTAAATCACCACTGAATGTCTAAAATATAATTTTAGCCCGCATTTGATCTTTGACGGACTAAAATGCAGGGCTGTAATACGTCTTAAAAGTGGAACATGGAAATATAATGGATGTACTGCGAAAAAAGTTTTATACTCGACATTGTTTCCAAATGGTTAAATGTGAGATTCTGGAAATGAGAATTAAATTTAGCGTGTCGGGTCGGGAAGAAAATTATTCTAAGTGGGTATATATAGGCTATATATTCTAAGGGTATATATATAGTTAGTATCATAGGCGGAGCGTGTGTAAGGCTGGGGAAGGCTTGACCTGGGGCCAAAAAATGCCACTAAATTGGACATATTCCCCTGCCCAAACAAAATCAATATATTACGTCTGTTGACAATAAAATGAAAATGAATAGAAAATGTAAATTGCGGCATTACATTAAGATCAGATAATCTGCACCGTAATTCTTTTTAGGCGTTTTTACAGTGTTATAACGAACCACACACGATTCTGTTGGGTTAGGAATGCAATGTCTATCAGAAGCGTTCAAATGAGTCTTGTCAGTTTTGTTGAGTGCGCGCAACTCTTGATTTTTAAAAAAATCATAAACAACAAAGCTCAGACGCACCTAAAATGTAGCTATAAGTAAGAGATTCGTTACACAGGGAATACAACGAAATCATGGTTTACATTTAAGATACAAGTTCATTTAAGATATAAGATAACATGTATATTGAAAAGTTCTTTAAAAGCATCTGGATGCAAAAATAGTATTTTTTAAAGGTGTTTTTAAAGCATTTGCTTTATGGATTAAAATACTAATAGGCTAATAAATAATTTGCATATCGGACAAAATTGCGTTGCAGCAAATCCTCTAAATTTTAAGATATATAGAACAGAGAAACATAAAATCTGAAAATATAAGCAGCTACAATTATTAAAGTTTTACATATACTCTATGCCAGTATAATTTGTAATTATAATTATTTTATAGTATATTCTATAACATTATAATTTTAATAGAATTATAAAATAAATATAATCAGCCCTGTTTTAGGCTTTTCCTTACTTTTATATTTTAGACATTCATCAATAATGGAGATAAATAGAAAAATTTCTCGCCATTTCTAAATTGGACGTGCCTTTATATAGAAATATCTTTAAATCTTTAGGCCTACAGATTACATAATGAACGTTTCTATTTTCGATTTGAATTATTTCGTTTTAAAGTGGTAATTTAAAGCTTTTGTTCATTGTGAAGCGATGTTCAAGAACAGACGGCAGAAAGCGCATCTTCTGTTTTCCTTTATTTTATAAACGCATGAGTTGTTTATAGGCTATTGTGAGTGCACTAAAATAAAAATGGACCCGTTACAGGTCAGAATGATGTATTACTCCTATACCTTTATAAGCAAAAATGAAGAAATTATTTATTTATTTTCACACAAAAAAAGTGATTGCACTGGTGCCTCCATTTTTTTCACAACCTTTCAAACATCTAACCTCACAATTGTTAATGAGGGTCGTTCGTGTCACTTTTAAACTTGCCATTTCACCTTTCACCTTCCCCCCAACCTATGAATAAAGGTGAGAAGAGCTGGCTTGGCTCCGGGGGGGGGTGAAGTGCTAGGGGTGTCTCATTTCTCGTTAGGTTGGAAGGGTAGGGGGAAGGGGAAGGGCCAGATAGGCCTCCAAACAAAGAATTTTCGGGACCTCATTTCAAACGAAGGGCTAAGAGAAATTTCCATTTTCCAACATGCCTGCTCACTCGAGCAAGCAGACTTATAAATATAGGTAATTTTTGCCATTAATAAGGATATTTATGACAATTTTTCATTATATGTATATTACCTTTAATCTTGTGTTTGTGTTTATGGTGTTGTTCTGTAAATAAACGTTTGCAAAAAATCGCTAAAGTTTGCTAGCAGATAGCACTGTTTGCACTGATTGATATTACAAAATATATTTTTATGTCATATACACTTGACTGCAAGTTAGAAACATGGAAGGCCATGTGGCGAGGGAATTTCCCACACCCCAGTCATTTAAATCAGTACATAATAATGAAAAAAAAAAAAATACCTTACAATTAAAAAGAAGCAGATTTTTACCATCTGAAATTTCTTAAACCAGTGAACCCCTGTAAACATTTCAGTCCAAGGATCCAGTAAACCAATGCGCTCAAATTGAAAGTTCAAAAGGAAATTCAATGGAGTAGAATTTAACACTTTCTCAGAGTTAGATTTTAACACTTTCTGGAGTTAAAATATTAATCATTTGGAGAGTAATTTTAACTCTAAAATTTAGTTAATTATAATTTAAACTCTTTAACCAGTGTTAAAAACACTTCTTAGGGTAAACACAATATGTTTTATGTGGAAATGACTACACTGAAAGCCATACTCTCAACTAGCTGCTTTTATTTCAGGAAATACATAGATTGGATTTTGAAATTCCATGCATGTAAACACTTTGAAATTAACTGCTGTCATAAAATACTGTAAAATCTAACAGCAAAACATTTACATTTAATACATGTCTGCAGTGCCAACAAGAAATGTTTAGTAAAATTGTATACAGCATAGTCAAAAACACATCATTGCATTATATAAAATCAAACCTGAATAATTATAAAATAGTGCAGTAGTATTGTGTAACCAGAGGTAGATATACATCAGATGAAGTAACAAGAAACAACTCCACAGTGATACCAGGATACATTCCATGAATTAGTTTGAGGCGCCTGAATAAAAACAAAACTGAAAGCTGAAGGATGGAGCACAGAGGACAGAACTTAACATTTTGCTTAAATAAGAATACTGCTTGTTCAACTGCCTTGCTCTCAGTTCTTTGACTTCAGTTCTACCTATATCATTATTATATACATTTGTCTTTAAAAAAAAATATGTACAGGCTGGACAGAGCATCATGATACTTTACTTTACTTGAACAGCTCTTCAACAATACCCAAGGTTTCACATGACTGACAAGGCGAAACTTCTCAGTCCAAGACGATGTAAAAGGTGGAAACCTGTGCTTTTGATGTCCCTGAGGAAAGATGATATGGCTGAGGGTTTTCTTTAGTGGCCAGATGATGGTCATCAATACTTTGGCATGACCGAAACACAAGATAAACATCCCTTTATAAACAATAGGCATTAAAGGAAGAGTCCACTTCCAGAACAAAAAAATACAGATAATTTACTCACCCGCTTGTCATCCAAGAGGTTCATGTCTTTCTTTTCTTTCTTCAGTCACAAAGAAATTGTTTTTTTTTTTTAAGAAAAGATAATCGTTCAGACAAATGTAAAAATATATATTTTTTTCAATAACATTTTGAAGTATTATTTAATACTTACCAGTCCTTTGACATCCAAAAAGCAAGAAAACATGTAGTACATCAGCTGAGCCCTGGTCATCTTTTTTCAGTGTTGTTTTATCTCAAAAACTTCTGCTGGACTACACAATAACATCAACAACATGTTATTTACAAAATAAATCATAAAATTACAGTCACTTACTCTTTATTAACTGATTACTAAACACATAACTCACCTGAATTGAGAAAATCTGAGAAACAAATTTCGTCCAGTTTTACTACTACTTCCCTCCATCCAGCACTTCTGTCAACATCCTGACAATGAAGAGAAAACATGTAATTTAAAACAACCTGTTAGTGTGATTGAAAATGCAAAATGTTTAATATGAAAGCCACGAACTCTCATAGGTCACGAGTCACTACTAAAACATTTGTAACGTTAGCCGTTACGACTCAAAACATTGCAGGCATTACTTTACACGTTCATGGCTAAACTATGATCGTTTTTAGCCAGGGTAAAGTTAGACTTAGACACTTCAGTTTACTGACATTGCTAGATATTACCTCGTCTCGTCGGCATGACATTATGGAAGCTTAACAGAATGTTTCTTGAGCGAGTCGCAACTTAAATTTGACAGCAAAACACTCGTTTACAAAAAAATAAGGTGAACAGAAAGACGTAAGCTAATATTAGCTTGTTCACATCGAAAAAAAGTCCGCTCAAAACAGCCATGTTTTGCATCGGAGATTCATTCAACACAAAGTTCGCCGCGGTTATTGGCGTCAGTACACTAACGTAACAGCTATAATCAGCTGTCTGTCAGAAGATAAAGAACATTTTGGAGTTAGTTTTTTACCTACCTCATGACGAAGTAGACAACTTCATCAGTCGATCGTGTGGCAGAACCAGGCTCGTGTCATGGCGCGCTCCTGATGTAACGTTATTGTTAAAACGTGCCCCTGAACACCAATGAATGAACTCCGAAATACAACACAGCCAGGGAGTATCCCGTAACACAAACTGTTGTGAAAGTTAAAGAATAAACTCCAAAAATTTAACTCTTTCACACTTTTTTGCCTAACTCCTGATTTTCGAACTCCAGCAATTTGCTGTACACAAATGAAGCATTTACCCACTTCTCAAGGCACCACTACACCACAGATTTGCAATTTGCCGTGCATGTGATAACGCATTGTTTGTTTTGCTTACGGCCATATGTGTACATGTGAATGAACGGTGCGTACACCGTACATTTGTACTTTTTGCAACGCTACAACATTTTTTTCAACATCTTGAAATGTGTGATAAACATCGGCGCATGTCCTCTGATGTAACATTAAGAACTAGCGACAACGTATGATGACGTATAACAGTGTTGTAGTGGTTTCCCATTCCTTAGCTAAGCTAAGCTACAGCAGCAACACGGCAAAAGTAGTTTACTACATCTAAGCTATTTTTCAAAATGTAATTTTTCTACATGGTATGAACCATCATCTTACCAAATCAATGCTTTCTCAGTGGTCAATAAAATTGTCAGTCATACAGGCATAAAAGTTCAGTTTAACGTTACTTGTTTATTCAACAACGCTTCCAAACCAATTTGGCAACAAAAATCAGCATCATTTACAGGGCTGGATTTATCTCATATTGTGACATAGGCAAACAAAATTTTGGAGGGTTGAATTCTTTCTTTTAAAAAATGTTTTGAAAAAAAAAAGGCACTTGTTTCTGAATATTAAACGAATAAAACAGGGGAAACACAACAATACTGAATAACTGAATAAACTAGCCATACAAAGATTGATTTCAAAGATTTCATGAGAGCCTGATTTTTTTAATTCTCAAAATTTATAGAACAGAACATGGAAGTTTGAAGTATCAAGAATATTATATCCGCTCCTCGAGTACAATACCTTTTTGGACGCCTTGAGAGAGAAATTTATCTTTACGGATTACATAAACGAGTTTTTGTTTTCAATTTGTTTTATTTCGTTAAGTAATAATTTAAAGCTTCCTATAGATATGATTATCATCTCTGTAGAAATTAATACAATATTAAATAATTATATAGGCGATGCTGTATATGCTAATGATGTCTGTGCGCAATGTAGACAGCATTCACAAGTTTATCATGAATAAACATTACATAAAGTACTTAAAATTTAATAGCCTCACAAGAAACATTTTATGCATCCCAGAGTCTTGTCCATTAACTGACCTTCTTTTTTTCCATAATATTTGTATTATTCGTTTATATTCGTTATTTTCACCTTTATTTTGATCTCTTTACAAAACATTCTGAATGTTTTTATTTATTGTGAATCGCTTAATCTAAATAACTTTATGTATATATGCTATTTGCCATTTTGCAAACATTGTAAACGACAATTATGCCAATAAAGTTTTGACTTTTTGATTGTATTTATGCCCGTGTGTGACCATAAACGATTTACAAATGGAACTAATGATTC
>NW_027394327.1:25666-59184 GCF_049309525.1 Garra rufa | reverse complement strand
TCAACCTATTAACTGCATTCCAGTAAAAATCTCAGCCATGTAGCTTAATCAAAGCTTTAATGGCATGTCAGCATTTATCATTTCGATTCTGAATGTTAAAAGAGATCGAAATGATAGGAAAATTAACGAATATAAACGAATAATGTCCGAAGAAGATGTCCTCTCCAGGTCACCGTACAAACGAGTCATTCGGGCTTAGAGCGATGTTTGCTGCCGCTTCAGTTCAGTGCTTTACATGACTGCCCCCTACTGATCATGTCTTTCCTATGTCATTGTATTTTCCGTGTTCCCTTGGAATACACCGGCGTCACGCGAGACCACTTTACTTCCCGCGCGCATTTTAAATGGCCAGATCTGTATGCTGTATTGTAAATCAAAATTAAATCTGAAATATATTACATGAAATAATACAAAATGAATATATAAAACATAAGTCATAAGTCAATCATAACTATTTTACATTCTGCATAATATTATACATACTTTTTCAGTGCTAAGCAGGATAAATAGTAAAGGAAAGATTATTTAATTAAAGATTAGAAAAAGATGCTTTATTATAAATTAAAATGTGCAATAACATATTGCAAAATAAATCTAAAATATAATTTTTCAGTCTTACTCCGATTATGATTAAACCGAGGCCTGTGTTGCACAGTAAGGGAAGTCGCGCTTAACAGCTTAACACTAATTAGCTCCACCTCATTAGACTTGATGAGTAATGCCTTGGAAAACACGAACCCAATGAAGTAGACATAATCAGAGCGCTTAAATAAACATGCAGGAGTTTCATCGAAGGACCCAACCAGCAGTTGTTTTGAATCTCTTTGTACACGCAATGTTATGCTCCTCCCAGTGGGACTGTCTCACCAGAGCTTCTGAAGACATCCTCATTAAAATTTGATCGGGGTAGGGCTCCGTTCTAGCTTTATATTAGGAATAAACACTCCTAGAGACTCCATCCTGATACAAAGACACCGTTAAGATGTTCAGAGGTATTTTTTCGCAAGTCTGCAAGTTGAAGGTGCCCACGTCCCCTTGCTATACACCCATCACATAAAGAATTAACAAGTAGCCTGCAGAAACGTCTTGTTTAAGAGGAAGGACCCCGAGCTCAGGGCGTTTAACCCCTGAGGACCTGCTGTAATTGGGTTTCCTTTATGAACAGAGCACGTGTGAAGCATCTGAGCCAATCCGATGGATAATACATGCTGCCAGTCTTCTAAGAGGTAAGAGACGAAATATGAAAGGGAATTGCGACTCCCTACAGCTTCCTTTTCAGGGGAAGATAAAAAGAGAGCTTCCCTCGCAGCATTTTTATTCCGAAAGCATCACTGCGACAGGATATTTGATGGAGAAGATAATTCTCAGTCTTTGTGCTTCAGTCGATTACTCTCATTAAAGAACAGAATAACAATAAAAACACAAAGCTCTTATCTAATCATTTCTCTATTTTACCAGGAGAACAATATCCCCTGAACTAATGGATTGCTTTGTATTTACAGAACTGGTAAGGAGCCGCTCGTGCCAACGTCAAGCTGGCATAGATAAAAAAAGTAGAGAGGCTTACTGACAAAGACGGAGAGTTTAATAATGCAGTTCTTTTAGTGGAGGGATAGGAGGTTTCAAAGGGACGGAGAACAGACTTTTCTTTGCCTCTCATGTTTGTTTGTGCAATATTTATCCTCTTTGTGCTTTTGTCATAACATTATATTTCCCCTCAGAGGAGGAAAGAAAACATGAGGGAGAAACCGTGAGGGATTACAGACGGCTGAGAGCGCAAAACAGGCATAAAGCGCATAATCTATCGCTCATACATACAGGAAGGTAATACAACACTTAAAAAAAGTAAGATCAATAGTTTCCAAAAGACAGAGCAAAAAATAAATAAAAAAATATGGGCTTCTGAAATTGAAAGAAAAATAATAATAAGAAGAAATAAAACTAAGTAATGACATATAATTAGTAAGAAATATTTATGAGTTTTTAAAAATAAATAAACGGGTAATTTCTCTTTTTCTCTTGTTTGAATTATTTTCAAACAAATAAATTTAAAAAACTATATATATATATATATATATATATAGTCTGAAATTTCAATAAAAATCTGAGTTTCAAAGTTTTTATGAATATTTCTAATTTTTGTAAGATTTATATATAAAATAAAACTCAAAAAATGGGTTTCAAAATCTTCAAAAACATTAAGATTTAAAAAAAAATGAAATAAAAAAAGTCATGAAAATAATAAAAAATATTATTTTATCATTTTTTTTTATTATTATTATATATATGTATTTTTAACGAACATTGTGATTTTAGTGGATTTTTTTCTCTGTAGTAGTCTTGGTCTTAAATTGTTTCTTCTGAATTTAAGAAAAATCAAGCAATCAAACAAATAAATAGTGTGCAATTGCAATAAAAGTCCTTTTTTTCTCCAGATTTCAAAGTCTTTATAAAGATTTATCATTTTTATATTAATAAACAAATAATTAAATTAATTAAATAGTCTGAAATTGCAATAAAAATCTGTGATTTTTTTGTTTTTAAATCTGTGTTTTTAAAGTCTTTATAAATATTTCAAAATTTTGTAAGATATCTAAAAAATAAAACAAAAAATTGGGGTTTCAAAATCTTGAAAAAGATTAGGATTTCAAAATCTTAATTAATTCACAAAAAAGAAAATAAATCAAACAAACAAAAAAATCTTCTTTATAAATATTTATAAAAATCGAATTAATGTGAAAATAAGAAAAGATTAGGATTTTTAAAACAATAAAAAAAAGAAAAAAAAGTCATGAAATAAATATTTAAATAAGTTTTAAATAAATATTGTGATCTCAGTGGATTTCAGTGGATTAGTTTTTTGGGTCTTCATTTGTTTCTCAATATTTTTATCCTAATTTCTCTTTAAAATGTTTTCCCTCTGTGATTCACAATAAATACAACAACAATCAACTAATCAAATAAATAAATTAATGAATAAATAAATAAATAAATAAATGCCACAAAGCATCAACTTAAAATATTATGTATACTGCATTGTAAAATAAAACATATAATGAAATAATACAAAATAAATATATAATACATATAACATATATTTAAAAAGTTTTAAGAAGTATAATAAAATGTTATTCTACATAATATTATACATTCATTTTTCAGTGTTAAGCAGGATAAATAGTAAAGGAAAGATGCTAATTAACAATAAACAATAATTAGCTCCACTTCATTAAACTAATTAATTATTAGATTTAAATAATTAAATATAAAATATTATGTTGTATTATAAATTTGTGTGTGTGTGTGTGTGTGTGTGTGTGTGTGTGTATATATATATATATATATATATATATATATACACAATTTTTCAGAGTTACTCTGATTATGATAAAACTGCGATAAAACTGCCATGAAGCTTAGAAATTGAAATAACTTCTAGGTTTTGGCATGTATATTAAACTCTTTTCCTATGTAGATATTTTAAGCTTTTTTCATCCTTGTGGAGACATTTGGTCCCGGCAACGTAGGCAAAACCTGACCCACGTAACATAGCTGTGAGTTAGTCTGTGTGTCAGCCAGTTCTGCCTCCAAGAACGGTGAGTCAGGCGTTCAGCACACACACAGCGTCTCGCAAACCACACCTCACTCCATCTCCCTTCTATCTCTCCACCAGCTGTCTCCTTTAGTCCCCATGCCTCCTCATTTCCTCTCTCCTCACTCCTCTTTTTCTTTTTCCCTTCATCATCCCTCTGTCACTCACACATAGGAGCGAGTGGGTGTTGGACCAGTTTGTTAAAAACCACCGGCAGATGCCCTGCTGGGTAACGTTGAGCAAAAGGTTCTAAGGGTCTATGTCTCTCTATCTCACACACACACATATCCCAGAGCCATAAAAAAGCTTCATGTCCAACTCTTTTCCAGAGTTCAGTGGCTCGCTTGAAATTGTACCTGTCAACAAAAGCCTGCACTGTGAAAAATCAATTTCTTAATCATTATTTTTGGCTAGTTTTTATGGAAGCCCATTTCAGCCGCTGAGTAAAAATAAAAAAAAAGGTAATTGTGACTTTTTAATCTCACAGTTCTGACTTTGTTTTTTACTATTGCGAGTCTAAATCCTGCAACTTTGACTTTTTTTCTCAGGACTGTGTAATACAGACTTGCAAATCTGCCTTTTATCTCAGAATCGTGTGATATAAACTTACAATTACGAGTTATAAAGTAAGAATTGCGAGACATAAACTAACATTTGCAAGAAAAAAATATTTGTGAGAGAATATCAGTCTTTTTCCCCCTCAAAATTGGAATTTATAACTTACAATTGTTTTTGAAAGAGTTTTTTTCTTGCAAATGCAAGTTTGTATCTCGCAATTCTGACTGTTTTTCTTGCAATTGCAAGTATATATCTCACGATTCTGAGAAAAAACTACAGAATTGTGAGAAAGAAAAGTCAGAATTGGAGTTTACATCTCGCAATTACAAGTTTATATCAAGCAATTCTGAGAAGAAAGTCAGAATTGTGAGATATAAACCCGTAATTGGGAGAAAAAAGTCAGAATTGCGACATATAAACCCGTAATTTGTGAGAGGAAAGTCAGAATTGCAAGATACAAACTCGTAATTGTGAGAAAAACGTCAGAATTGCGAGATACAAACTCACATTTGTGAAGAAAAGTCAGAATAGTGAGATATAAACTCGCATTTGCCAGAAAAAAAGTCAAAATTGTGAGATTTGTAATTGATAAACTTGTAATTGCGAGAAAAGAGTCAGAATTGTGACATATAAACCAGTAATTTTGAGAGAAAAGACAGAATTGCAAGATACAAACTCATAATTGTGAGAAAAAAACATCAGAATTGCAAGATACAAACTCGCATTTCCAAAGAAAAGTCAGAATTGCAAGACATAAACTTGTACTTGAGAGAAGAGTCAAAATTATGTGATGTAAACTCGTAATTGCAAGAAAAAAGTCAAGAATTGCGAGATATAAACTCATATTTGTTACAAACACGCAAGAAACTGCAAAAAAAGTTGGAACTGCTAAATATAAACTCTTATTTGCGAGAAAAAGTCAAAATTGCGAGATATAAACTCGCAATTGCAAGAAAAACTTCAAAATTGCCAGGTATAAGAGAGAAAAAAGTCTGAATTGCCAAATACAAACTCACAATTGCAAGAAAAAAGTCAGAATTGGCAAATACAAACTCACAATTGCAAGAAAAAAGTCAGAATTGCGAGATGCAAACACGCATTTGCAAAAAAAAAAAAAATTTGAGAGATATAAACTTGTAATTGCGAGAAAAACGTCAGAATTGCGAGATGCAAACACGCATTTGCAAAAAATAAATAAATAAAAAAAATTGCGAGATATAAACTTGTAATTGCGAGAAAAACGTCAGAATTGCCAGATATAAACCCGTAATTGCATGAAATAAATCTGAATTGCCAGATACAAACTCGCATTTGTGAGAAAAAGGTCAAAATTGCAAGATATAAACTTATAATTGTGAGAAAAAAGTCAAAATTGTGAGATACAGTACAAACTTGTAATTACGAGAAAAACATCAAAATTGCCAGGTATAAACTCGCAATTGAGAGAAAAAAGTCTGAATTGCCAGACATAAACCCATAATTGCAAGAAAAAAGTCAGAATTGCGAGATACAAACTAGAATTTGCGAGAAAGAGTCAGAATTGCGAATTTGTATCTTGCAATTCTGCAAAAGAGTCAGAAATGTAAGACAAAAAAGTCACAAAAACACTTTTTGGTTTTTTATAAAGTGGCGGAAACAGGCTTTCATATGATCTTGAGTGAAAATTTGAAACATCTTTTAGAACTACGTGGAAATAAAATTCACTCAGAAGTAAATTTCATAGTTAACTATCTACAAAGAAATAGCGTAAGAAACACAATGAATACAATTTAAAAGTAAAAAAACTGAAATAGTATTTTCTTGTAAAATGTACTCTATTAATGTTTTATATTTATATTATGTCAAGAAAAAAATTACAGTGTAGAATAACTTTAAAAGCAAAATACTGATTCCAAAAAGGTTTTTTCTGCAGTGTTTAGTCCTGCATGTACAGCTCTGCAACAATCCAGGAAGAACTTGTCCACAAAATGACAAGTTTTGAGTGTCAAGTAATTTTCCTGTCAGCACTAAAAGTGCAATACTGTGTGAAGCCACAAAATCACAGCCCTTCAGAACATATTTAATGTTTAATATAAAGCTATGAGGCGTGGGCAGGGATTGTCAGCACAGCGTGACAAAACACAAACAAAGCGATGGGCAAAACGTATGTCGTGTGTCACCTGACGTGATTAGGACACAAACTGAAATGACATGGAAGAGATGTGATCTATATCTTACAAAACCAGTCATAAGTAGCATGAGTATATTTGTAGCAATAGCCAAAAATACATTGTATGGGTTTTTATATTTGCAACCATCACTTTAGATTATCTTTTGACATTAATCATCTAATTCCTAGCAAACAGTGTCACAAACTAACGCACAGTCCACAGAGAGAAATCTTTGATCATGTTCACATTCTTGGAAATCATCTGAGATAACTTTCTCACTCGCCTGGAAAATATCCAAAATAAATCACCTTTCCTCCATGGCTCCTACGGCACTACATTTCTACCAACTCACTCTGTCACTATAATATGAAAACACTTGTGGAGCAACATCACAGTATGAGAATGTGTTGTACACTTTTCTCCACTCCCAAATTTCTTGCTCTGGCATCTGTTGAAAGGTTACAGGAAATGTCCTTCCACTGGCCTAATTGCGTCTTACCTGTCTCACATCTCTTCCCGGTGAAGCCCTGCTGGCAGACACAGGTATCTGGAGAGACGCAGGAGCCTCCGTTGAGACACTGGCCCTCACACAGCGCTGCACATCAAACACAAGACACACGGGTCAACACACATTTCAGCAGGATTACACCATGCCAATAAAAAAAGAGTATTGGCAAACCAGAGGCTGAACTAATGCATGTGTGCAATACAGTGATGCACACGGTAAAAAAAAAAAAAAACTTTTTCAAATTAAATCCAAAAAAGTTATTGGAATGCACTTCACAAGAAAATACTATTTTAGTCTTTATACTTTAACATTCAAGTTTAATTGTTACTTGCCATTTCTTTGTAATTCATTTACTAGCAATTTATGAGTGGAAAATGTTTCTAAAGTAATTTTTTTTTATGTACCAATATAATGCTATGGATACCATGGCCACTAAATAAAAAACTAAAAAAGGTAATTGCGACATTTTAGCTCACAATTCAGACTTTTTACATCTTGCAATTCTGACTTTTTTTCTGAGAACTGCATGATACAGAATAAACTTGCAATTTTGAGTTATAAAATCAGAACATATCAGTCTTTTTTACAACTTTTTAATATCTTTTTTTTATAACAGACTTTATAACTCGGAATTGTGAGTTTCTATCTCAAAATTTTGAGAAAAAAATCTGAATTGTGATATAAACTCGCAATTTCGAGTTATAGTCAGTATTGCGAGATATAAACTCACAACTGCGAGAAATAAAGTCAGAATTGTGAGATGAAAACTCGCAATTCTGACTTTTCTCACAAATGCAAGTTTGTATCTCGCAATTCTGACTTTTTTCGAGTTATAAAGTCAGAATTTTGTGATATAAACTCGAAATTTCGAGTTATAGTCAGTATTGCAAGATATAAACTCACAATTGCGAGAAATAAAGTCAGAACTGTGAGATGAATACTCGGAATTCTGAGTTTGCATCTTGCAATTCTGACTTTTTCTAGCAATTGCGAGTTTATATCTCGCTTTTCTTACTTTTTTTCTCACAATTCTGACTATTTTCGAGTTATAAAGTCAGAATTGTGTGATATAAACTCGCAATTTTAAGCTATAGTCAGAATTGCGAGCTATACACTTACAATTGCGAGAAAGAAAGTCAGCGATTCTGCCTTTTCTCGCAAATCTGAGTTTGTATTCCACAATTCTGACTTTTTTTCTTGCAATTGCAAGTTTATATCTCACTATACTGACTATAACTCGAAATTGCGAGTTTATATCACACAATTCTGACTTTATAACTCGAAAAAAGTCAGAATTGTGAGATACAAATTTGCATTTGTGAGAAAAGTCAGAATTGCGAGTTTTTATCTCACAATTCTGACTTTATTTCTCGCAATCATGAGTATATATCTCGCAATACTGACTATAACTCAAAATTGCGAGTTTAAATCATACAAATCTGCCGTTATTTCTCGCAATTGTTGCAATTTATATTACGCAATTCTGAGAAAAAACCTTACAATTGTGAGTTTATATCATAAAATTCTGACTTTATAACTCGAAAAAAAGTCAGAATTGTGAGAAAAAAGTAAGAAAAGCGAGATATAAACTCGCAATTGCAAGAAAAAAGTCAGAATTGCGAGATAAAAACTCGGATTTGCAAGAAAAGTCAGAATGGTAAGATACAAACTCGCATTTGCAAGAAAAGTCAGAATTGCGAAATACAGACTCGCATTTATGAGGAGTCAGAATTGAGATACAGACTCGCATTTGACAGAAAAGTCAGAATTGCGAGATACAGACTTGTATTTATGAGAAAAGTCAGAATTGCAAGATACAGACTCGCATTTGTGACAAAAAGTCATATTTTTAAGTTATAAAGTCGGAATTGTGATAAAAACGTGCAATTCTGACTTTATTTTTTGCAATTGTGAGTTTATTTTATGCAATTGTGAAAAAAGTCAGAATTGTAAGTCAATATCATGCAATTCTGACTTTATAACTAAAAAAATCATAATCACGAGACAAAAAATTAACATTGCGAGATACAAACTCGGATTTGCAAGAAAATTCAGAATTGCGAGATACAAACTCGTATTTCTCGCAATTTTGAGTGTATATCTCGCAATTGTGAGTGAATATGTCGCAATTCTGACTTTTGATAAATTACCCTTTCAAGATACAACTGACCGTTTTTCTCAGAATTGCGAGATACAAACTCGGATTTGCGAGAAAAGTCAGGATTGCGAGAAAAAACTTGCAACTCTGATTTTTCTCACAAGTTTTTATCTTTATATCTTAAAAGGATAGTTTATCAAAAAATATTGTGTTCCATGGAAGAAAGTAAGTCATACGTTTTTGGAATTTTCAAAAATTCTAAATTTCCATTAGAAAAAGAATTTTTATTTTACAGTGTTCAGATGATTGTGCTTACCCCTGCAGACGGTTCCGTTACCGACGTACCCCGGTTTACATGAGCAGCTGTGTCCGCCAACCGTATTGAAGCAAAGAGCGTTTTCGTCACAGGTATTCAGTCCACGCACACACTCGTCGTGCTCTGAAAACACAAGAGGAGTGTGCATCAGTTCCCTCAAACTTTTTGCACGTTCGGCACTTTCCATCTTCCTTGCTGCCATTTCTCTCGGAGGGATTGCAATTCCATCTCAAAGATGAAAAACAGGCAGAAGGAAAGAGGAAGAGACAGAAAGAAAGCATAAAGACACGGAAAGGGGTAGGAGTCAGATGCGCATGAGCACGGTGCTTAGGGAATAACTGACACTACTGTACAAAAATAATACGCCACAGTCTTTGCTGAAGGTTGTCTGCACTTTTGAGATGCTGTCAAAGAGTTTTTTGCACTTAGACGTTCTCGATCCGGAAAGAAAAGTCTCAAAAACTGTAAAATGCCTATAGTTTGTTGATTCTTTAGATAAATAAATAATACATAAACACATAAATTCAGGATTCTATAATCAAAAGAACAGCATGTACTTAAAGTAGAAATATTTTTGTGATATTATAAATATAATAATAATAACAGTATCATTTTATTTTATTTTTGGCTGGAATAATGTTTGATTTATGTATTACTATTTAACTGAACATCATAAACAATGCATTTTCCAGTTTTTTTAGCCATTGCATTTTTATTTTTCCTTAACTTTCACTTTTTGGTCACAAACAATTAAACTTTAATTTTAAGTAGTCTTTTTTTTTTTTTTACTAAATGAAATGACTAAATAATTGGATTGAAACATATGATTTATAATTAAGACAGCAAACCAGTCCATATATTGTTTACAGTATAACAATAATAGTAATACTACTACTACTAATTATCATAATAAAAATACATTTTGCATTAAAATTGATCATGAAACGTTCAGCAATCATCTCACAATGTTACAGTCTTACAATGACTTCCAGATGACCCCCATACTAAAAGCAAGGCTTCACCGAACCTGCTTGAAATGCCAATGAAAGGTCCTTTGCTGCAGAGCCTCTGTCATTAATATTTCTCTTTGGGGGAAAATGTTCCCACAGCAGCCAGGAGTTAAGGAGAATCGGACAGACATTCACAGAGAATGGTGAAGACTCTGAAAATAGTGGTGAAACTTCAGTGAACCTCATAAATAAAGCATACTGACCAATCAAAAGAGAGAGATCTGTATTAAATTAAACAAAAAATCAAACCTTATGTTACAGATGTACAATTTATGCTGATATATCATATCGGTTATTGGCCGATATTAAAGATTTTTTAATTTATCGGTGGTGGTCAATGTATATGTTGGCCTTAAAGGGATAGTTCATTCATGAAAATGAAAATTCTGGTTTTAATTTCTCCCCTAATGTCTTTCGAAACCCTTTAGAACACAAATTAGGATATTTTTTATGAAATCTGACAGCTTTTTGACCCTGCATAGACAGCAAAGCAACTGACACATTCAAGGCCCTCAAAGTTAGCAAGGACATGGTTAAAATAGTCCATGTGACATCTGTGATTCAACCGTAATGTTATGAAGCTACAAGAATACTGTTTGTGTGCAAAGAAAACAAAAATAATGACTTTATTCAACACTCAGCTGTCTATGCAGAGTCAGAAAGCTCTTGAATTTCATCAAAAATATCTTGCGGGTTTGACAGAATTTTCAGTTTTGGAGGAACTATCCCTTTAACTGTGCATATCTATTTATCTATGTCTCTATCCTGAAGATCCAAAAGAAAAAAAGTATGAAATTAAAGCCAATAAACAATTTGGTCCAATATCAGCTCCATTGGCCCCCTTGACGCAAGCTCTGTTTACCTCAATCAGCGATATTACAGTCATGCCAAGCAGCATTTGACTGAGATGAATCCCTCACTGGACGTGTTTGTGTGGTCTGATTTCTCATCTGCGTTGACTCATCTGCCCATGACAGCTAAAGCGACACCAATTATCCTCCTAATTACTCACATTGACAAAGCTTTTCTCTCCTTGCCTCACGCATATTCATTTACCTTGTATCTTCCAGATGGGTAGATCTGTCAGCTACAACCAGGTGAAAAATGTTCTCTCTGCATCTCAGTCAAACACTCCTCAGCACACCTCAGCAATGCAAGCAACAGCAGACTCACGTTGTGCTTAGAAATATATATATATATATATATATATATATATATATATCCTCAGTGATTCCCTCTCTTCTGTTTTATCTCTCCAAATCCCAGTGTTTGCACCTGTTTTATGTCTTTTTCTTCAACACGCGTCACTTTCCATCTCCTCAAACCCATCCTCCGGTAAAGCGAAACTGCCTAATCAACTTTAGTCATAAATCTCACAACACAGATCTTTAAATCACTCTCATTAAAATGTCATTAAATCAGCTCATTAAAACGCACTTTAACTGATGAATGATACTGATTGGCTGTGTGTTTTTATGCTGCGGTTTCTCATCTATGAACACCTCAGGATGCAATTGCAGCTGAATTAAGGAACCTTCACCAGCGCAATGCAGATCACATATTCAGTCTCAATGCTTGAATACAGGGTGCCAGAAATCATATTCTACCTTACAGACAGAAATGCTACTTCTCAAGCATGCAGAATCAAAATCGCATTTGAAATAGAGGATTCTTTGTGTTTGTGCATGAAAGAGACAGTTTATTCAAAAGTTAAAATCATTTACTCATAGTCATGTCTTCATGACCTCAAAGCTGCTCTTGAAGGCTTTCTCACACAAACATATCATACATCTTTAGAAGACTTTAAATTAGGGCTGTCACTAATTAATATTTTGGTAATCGAGTAATCGGACGATTATTCTGACGATTAATCGAGTAATCAGATCATTTTTTTTGTGGTAATAAAAATAGACCTAAGCGAACAATAGACTTTAAGAAGCTTAGAGACGATCCACATGTAAATGATGACTGTTTGTGTAAAGCAGCATTTACCTACACACAATAAATTGCAGCTTTCCTGAATTTACAATATAACTTACTATGATTTTAAATGGCTTTAAGACTTCATGCAGCCTTAGAAAACGGTCTTTATGCTTTTCATGGATAGAGGGTTTCCACGACGTGCCATCAATTGGCCATATTGGTGGCACTGAATGTAAACCATGCCAATGAACTAGGGCTGTCCTCGACTAAAGATTTTTCTGGTCGACTAGTATTCATTCATTTTAAGCATTAGTCGACTATTAGCCGCCCATTCATTAATAAACCATATTCATCATAATAATGAGCCTTTTATTGCCTACATAGCCTAATAAGCGCTTAAGACAAAAAAAAAAGCTTGTCACAGTGTACTGGCAGATATAATAATTCTAAATGTCTCAGGGAAAATTCTGCAAGGAGACCATTAACATTTTAATAATTCATTGATAAAGCTTTCTTTGTTTTTGGTTTAAGAGTTGAACTCATTGACTTGACATCTCCACAGTGGATGTGCCTGTATGTATGTTTCATACAGATTACATAATCAGAGAATATTTGCTTTCTATTTGAATTGGTTCATTAAAGTAGACATTTCCCTCTCGATAAATACATTTTTTCATGTCTGTAAAGCAAGTATACACAGAGTTTCGAAGTTGCACGCTCAAGTTCAAAGAGACCCAGATGGCAGAAAGCACATTCTGTTTGCTTTAATAATTTCACAAAAGCGTTGTTATTCTGAGGTGCACACAAATAAACATAGTCTTTACAGATTTGAAAGATGTAACACTTTAATCTGTTTGATCAAAAATCACGGAGTATTTTAAGAGCAAGTGACCATGCTGGCACCTCCATCTGTCATGCAGTAAGCACGCTACTATTCAACTTCCACACTCTGCACATTAAGATTAACATTAGATTGAGCTGCCATGTAAAGTTGCTACTACATACATCTTTCAGATATATTTGAGGTCGATGAATAGTGGGCTTATGGATGTCCTGCCCAATGTACTACCATCGTGGACTGCGTGCCCCTTCCTGTGGAATTTTTTTTCTGCAACTACGCCACTAATAACATTTTGGTCGATCAAGCCTCTTCTCGTCGACTATTAAGAAGCAGCCCTACACTGAACCGAACAAAACTCACTAACTTTGCTGATTATTGCTGCTAAAAAGGGTCAATTACTGTCCTGTTTTGAGCTGTGCTAATCGGTCAGAACATTTGGAGTACTATAGACTAAAGTTATAACAAATCAAGGAGAAGAGTGCAAAAAACTGTCTGAGGAACAAAAGGCGTTTGTGGTTGGCCAAACTCAACCAGGGTTTCCAGAGCAAGCATCTTGACAACATTCATGTTTGTGCTTATCGTTTCCTTTCAGGTAGGTGAAATATTAGGCTAATATCTTAATTAATACTGATTGTACGTGTCTTTGCCACCTATTAACTTTAGTTTGTCAAACTATTGTGCCCTTTCCTTTCCTTTTTTGTATATGATTTAGCAGCTTCCTCATGTTTTTCTGTGGTTTAGACAACAAAAATTAGCTGAGCAACGTATTTAGTTGTACATTAACCTTTTAATCCATGCTGTTGTTTACATCCGAGTATCTATAATATGGTCACACATTTAGGTACAGTCTTAAAAATAATGGTGCTTCACAATGCCATAGACGAACGTTTTTGTCTAAATGGTTCTATAAAGAACCTTTAACATCTTTGAATGAGATACTTTTTGGAGAAAGAAGGTTCTTCAGATTCTAAAAAGGTAAGAAAGAGATTGACTGAATGGTCCAAAAATGGTTCTATGGCACCACTGTGAAGAACCTTTTAGAGAAGCTTTATTTCTAATCAAAATTGTCAGGTAAGTGCAAACCCTCTATTCTCATTTGTGGAATGCGAAAACCACTTCTGGTATTTTGCCGGATAATCGACACAGGCAAAATGCAATCAAGGATTTTTTTTTTTGAATCGAGTACTTGAATTTAACTGAGGAATCCCTACTTTGAATATAGTGAATGATGCATATGGATCACTTGTATGTAATAGAACAGCATGAACAGTCCTCAAAACAGCTCAGTTGAAGCACAAAAAAGTCACAGAATTGAACACTGACATGAGTGAATATTAACTATTTCTTGAAAAATAGAAACCTACACTCTTAAAAATAAAGGTGCTTCACGATGCCATAGAAGAACCTTTTTGTCTTAATGGCTCCACAAAGAACCTTTAACATCTGAAGATCATTTCTGTTTCACAAAAGGTTCTTTGTGGCAAATAAGGTTCTTCAGGTTATAAAAAGGTAAGCAAGAAATGGTTCTCTAAAGAACTTTTGACTGAATGGTTCTTTGTGGAACCAAAAATGGTTCTTCTATGGCATCGCTCGAAGAACCTTTTAAAGCACCTTTATTTTTAAGAGTGTAATGAAGGTGAAATCTCTTTAATCTATGAAGGAACATTTACATGGACAGCTCTGTCCAGAATAGCACATAAATGAACTGATTGGAGACCAACGTCATTTTAGGCTTAACATCTGCTGACTGCTCAAGGGGAACTAATGAAGCATTCTGTGAGAGACACAGAAAGTAAGGAGAAATATAAACCACATAATGTCCGTTATTTTTCGTATGACAACAAACGCTAATGACTGGTGCTGTTCATGTAACTGACTAAACCTCTTATGCCTACGAGTTTGTTCATTGCTGAGTAAAGGATGTAATTAGTAAATATCAGTGAGCTGATCATGAAGGCAAGACAGAGCTGTAATGAACAGATATGGAAACGGTGGAGCGCAATTAAAATAATTACAGTAATTCCAATAACTTCTGATGTTTTAAATTAAAATAAGATCGGCTGATTAAAAGTGCACTCGCTTTGAATCAGGTAACGTCTATCGCAGCTTCATATTAAATGAATTCCAGTTTCGACTGAAGTGACTGCAGACTGCAGATTATCTTATAATAATCCCACAGGCAAAATACGCAATATTTTTTTCTCTGTGTGACTGCACACATGAATAATTGAAAATAATAATGTTTGCCATCAGAAAGCCAGCCTCAGTGAGACGCTGAGTAATTACAGAAGCAGAAACACAGCTTTGAGCCAATCAACAACAGACGCAAGGCTTTCAACCAATCATCAATGGGAAATAGATCCAGAGGGAAGAGCAAGAGATTAAACTCATACAGTTAAACTGATAACTGCGGTTATAATAGTTTCATTTAATGGGTATAAAAGCAGCAGGGTGTGAATTCAAGAAAAAGTCAGAAGATCGATTTTAAAAGTTACGAACAAAAAAGATTCTGAACCATTTCTGGGATTCTCAAATAGAGTTTCAACCACCTGTTCCACTTTCATACATCAGTCCAGTCCTTTCCATTACAAAACAACATCAGAGGTCTTCATCTAAGTCAGTATAATGCAAGTTACTTGAAAATTATAACAATAAATAATAACACCAACTCAGCTGGCCTTGAACACACATGGCTTTCTGAGACGATCAGCAGAAAGAAAAAAAAACCTTGAATAGTTTCCAAAATAAAAGCTGAATTGTTGTTGCCCATGATTGCACCTTGCAGCCCAGGTGCATTTTTTCTGCTTTCGCGTATTTATTGAGACAGAAACCTTCCTGGCCTCTTGGTTGTAATTAATTCTGTTTTAAAGTAGGTCACAGAAGGACTAAGGCTCATTTATCGCGTAGCTGTTCCCTCGTGTCGTGTTTTGCTTCCTTATCCTGCGCTCCTGAAGAGATTTAATTGCTTTTTTTAAGTTAAAGATCAGGAGCAAGTACCATCTGTACTTTCCATCAGTGAAAACTTTCGCATATGCTGTGCTTTTTTTTTCCCCAATTCGCTTTTTCAAACTTTTTTTTTTTTTTTGTCTCTCCTTCTGTTTGATTCTTGTTATTCTACTAATGGATGCTCCATTAAAGCAATTTTAATAAAAAACAAACCTTATTAGTACAAACTAAATAATAAAACAAAATATCCTTGTGCGTGTCAGATATGAAAAGACATGAAAATATTTTTTTTTGCCCTGAAAAATAAGTTGATAACAGGAGTTACTAGTTATTTAAAAGATATGTTCAGTACTGAAATATATTTATATACCTCTGTTTACCATAAAATATTTCAAACATTTTATTTTTTAAATAAAAATAATTCAATTCATTTCCATTTTTAATCATATTACACTAAACACTAAACTAAAATTTCTCTTAAAACTTTAATTGTCTCTTAGGTTATTTTTATGTTTTGAATAAAACACTAATAATAGTAATGATATTTGACAAAATTACTGGTTTGACTGTATTTTTCATCAAGTAAATACAGCCTTGATGTGCTTAAGAGACTTCTTTCAAAAACAGTACAAAATGATTATTATTTTTACTAATTTGGAATATTTAATATTAAAATATTTGGAAATATTAAATATGAACAATATTAGTAATATTTATTTCATTAAAATATTAAATATAGTAGCTGCATCAATACAATAAAATATTTATCAACATATATATTTATTATAATTAAATTCAATTTATTTATAATTGTATGCTTTTTAAATTCTATCTATTGTAAAATATTGTATATTAAATACTAAAATAATATCTATTTTATTAACTTATTAAATATAGTAGCTACATCCATATAATAAAATATTAATGGACATAAAACATTATTAAAATTATTAAATTTGTTTGTACGATTCTTCTATGATTTTACTAGTATGACTTTTAAAATCTATCTCATTAACAAATGTGAATCATTTTCGAATATTTATTTTACTTATATATAATTTATATAAAATATATTTATTTAATATTTATAATTTATATAAAATAATTTAAATAATTTAAAGTATGATTCTTCTATCTTATGATTCTTCTATGATTTTACTTATATGACTTTTAAAATCTATCTCATTAACAAATGTGAATCATTTTCAAATATTTAATATTAAAATATTTTGGTATAATAAATATTAAAATAATATCTATTTTATTAAAACATTAAATATATTTGCTACATCCATACAATAAATTATATATTACAATTAAACATAAAACATTATTAAAATTATTACATTTATTTGTTTGATTATTTTATGATTTTACCTATATGACTTTTAAAATCTCATTAACAAATGTGAATCATTTTCAAATATTTAATATTAAAATATTTTGGAATGTTAAATATTAAAATAATATTTACTTATACTTTATTTTTAAATATTCATTTATCTTACATTTACTTGTATGATTTTTAAATTCTATCTACTCATTAACAAATGTACATCATATTTTTGGAATATTTCATATTAAAATATTAAATATAGTAGCTGCATCCATGTAATAAATTAATAATTACCATAAAACATTATTAAAATGATTTAATTCATTTATATGATCCTTTTGTTATTTTACTTACATGATTTTTTTAATTCTATCTACTCTTTAAGAAATGCGAATCATATTTTTTAATTAATTAAAAAATAATCATTTTTAGGGGAAAATTCTGAAAATATTCAGAATTTAGCATATTAGATGCATTTATGGGGGGTTAGGGGGTTTTATGGGGTTTTAAAGACCTGGAGCCATAACCTAATTATCAGACACATCTGATGCTCATCTGAGAGATTCAGGTTTGAATCTAGCCTTCATTATTTCTAATTCCCTTTCTCCCCACTCAATAATTACCCCGCAAAAAAGTCTATTTTCAGTACTCACCTGTGCAGGAGTAATCATCAATCCGGACGTATCCGGTGTTGCAGACACACATAAATGAGCCGGGTGTGTTCATACACATGGTGTTCTCCCTACAGTAGTGTTTTCCCTCCGCACACTCATCGATATCTGCAAGCACAGCAGAACACAAGAAACACTCTGTACTATGACCTGAACACAACACAGTTTTCAAAACATTTGGGAAGATGCAGTGCCAAAAAGCACCATTCACACTGCAGCTGTGATCAATTAGCAGCATTTGTCAAGAGTGCTGGAAGATCCAGTCATTACATCACAAGCGTTCTGTCGTACCAAGAACATTAGTGTTCACACTGCTGCAGGAAATTGCCAAGACTGTAAAATAGCAGGAACACCAACACCACGTTTGAAGGTTTCGATGAATGTTTAAGGGGAAGCACAAAAAATGAAATTCTGACATTATTTAATCATGTTTGGCACCTCAAAACTTATATGACTCACTTTCAAGGGAACAAAAAACTATCTATTGCTTTTTGTATAAACTTTTTGTATATGTACTTGAAACTTCAGCAGCCTTGATAATAGAAAGAAGACAAAAACATCTATAATTAAGAGAAAGAGGTTTGAATATCTTTTGAAAATAATGTAGAGTACTGCATGTGGCTCAATCTAGTCCTTAAACTGCATTAACAAAACACAGAGCATTTCTAGACCCTTTCCTCCAACCCTTTTACTTTCTCAGCCTCCAGCTTTTTCTCTTACACTTTTCATAGATACACACTTGTCCTTCGGTCCACCCACTCTCTCCTCCTCAAGAACCCTTTATATAATCTTTCTCACATATCTTTTCTCTGTTTGAATCTATACAGCACAAATTCATGTTATTAATCAGTATGTCTCTTTTCCAATAGAAAATATCCTTTAAATATCGCTAAAACAAGATATATTTGATAAAGAAACAATAGTTAGTTGATATATTACAATAAAATAAGATAAAATAAAATGAAATGAAATAATAAATAAAATAAAATGAAATAAAGATAGAAAAATAAAGAAAAAGAATTTTTTTTTTGAACTTAGGTAAAATAAAAATAAAATACAATGAAGCAAAATAAAATAGTATTTTGGGCCTTAGATGAAAAAAAAATTGAAATAAAACAAAATAAAATAGTATTTTTGGCCTTAGGTGAAATAAAATAAAATAAAATAAAATAAAATTAAATTAAATTAAATTAAATTAAATTAAATTAAATTAAATTAAATAATAACATAAAATAAAATAAAACAAAATAAAGCAAAGCAAAATTAAATAAAGCAAATCAAAGCAAAATGAAATAATAAACCAAACTAAAATAAAGCAAAATAAAATGAAATAAAAAATAAGGCAAAATAAAACAAAATTAAATAAGATTAGGCAAAATAAAATAATAAAATAATATAATATAAAGCAAAATCAAAAATGAAACAAATTCAAATAAAATACAATACAATAAAATAAAGCAAAATAAAACAGAATTAAGTAAAATACAATGCAGTACAGCAAAATGAAACAAAATAAAACAAAGCAAAATAAAACAAAATAAAATAAAATAAAGCAAAATAAAATAAAATAATAACATAAAATAAAAATAAATAAATAATGTAAAGCAAAATAAAACAAAATAAAGCAAAGCAAAATAAAATAATAAAATAAAATAATATAAAGCAAAATAAAATAATAAAATAAAATAATATAAAGCAAAATAAAACAAAATTAAATTAAATTAGGCAAAATAAAACACAATGAAACAAAATAAAATAAAATGAGGCAAAATAAAACACAATGAAATAAAACCAAATTAAATTGAGCAAAATAAATATAAAATTAAATAAATAAAATGATTCACAATACATTCTCTATAGTCTTTTTAACTTATGCAGTGGCATAAAAAAAACACTTTTTGAGAAGTAATAATTATAATAATAGCCATTACCCACCAGTTGCTTTAAGTCAAGTTTTCTTTTTAAGATGGTGTAAACATAACACAAATCCATCAAAGCATTGTGTTTAAAAGTAAATAGTAGAGAGAATGTCTCTAATGCCGAGAACACACGACACGATTTTCATGCCGATTATGAATGGAATTTGGTCTTGATCACAGATCGTGCCTAGTCGGGCATAGTCTGTTCCAGTCGGGCTCAGTCGCTGTTTATAGTCGTCACAAAAAATCGCATAGTGTGTGGTGTCTAAAGATAATAATCTTAGAATTCAAGAGCCAGTCGTTTTCACTAAGATTTTTTTAAACATGTTTAATATTTGCGACTGACACCAGCGATTTTATGCAGCTATGCGGTGGAGATGTGTTCACTGTCAAACATAATTCTGCATTAATTAGGTAATTTTGTCCAAAAAAATGTTCTTGATTACAAGAAAAATACAGATTGGACTTGATGTGATTTATTTCGCCTTTCTTTTAATTCATAACTTAAGGCTACACAGATTTAAATAGTTTCGTTTTCAAAAGGGGAGCGCATAACACTTTTTGAATTTCATGGTTTGTATAGCCTAGTCTGCGAGGGGTTCGGAGTACAATTTTTGTCCACATTGTTTTCACACTTGTCTAGTACAAATATGTGGCTTTGTTTCATATTTACAGTGTATACGTTTTTCGTTATTTACCTCAAAAGAAAGGTAGTGAAATGTGACAACATGCCCCGTAGGTGGGGTACATTATAACACGACCATATGACAGCTTAAAATGCTATCTGATCGAATGAAAAACATTTACACAACAAACTAAAATATTTTGTCAATAAAATGCATGCATTCACTTTTTCAAATAAAGTAATGACGTTTAAAAAAAATTATAATAAAAAGAATCCAATTTTGGAGTTTGACAATGAACACATTGCCACATGGTTAGAACGGCCCTGATCGCAACACACAGCTGTACAGTAGTTCAAAACAATGTGGACACACATTGTCCACACACAGCTCGCAAAGAACACGACACACATAAACAACACACATAAACGAGCCAAAATGCTTTACATTTCTCAATAAAATCCATGAAAGTCAATAGTGTAAATTGCATCGAATATCATAGTTTAATAACACAGTGTTACAACGTTCTCTGCGCCACTGGAATATAATACAGGTTACTGTCTTGCTGGTTTGAGAACCATTAATAAACTTTCTAAACTGATAAACAACAGATTGGAGAATAAAATATAATAGCCTATTTGTCTCATTTTAAATGAATACCAAAAGCTGAAATGAAAAAATTATTTCAGCCAGAAATGTACTTTTACTATGGTAAACAAAATATTCTGCGATATCTTCAAAAGGCTTTTGCATTTTGGCGCACTTTTTTTCTCTGCATAGTGTTGCTACGCCAACTAGTAAATACTGAAAATTTGGTTATGCTTGCATGTGTGGAAATATTTAAACCACGCGTTACAACTAACCCCGCGTTCGTTTGTGCCCCGCGCTCTGATTCTCAGTGATTCTCCTATTTTAAAGATGATCAAGAATGATTTTATTTCGATCTGCAGTGTAAGAAAAGTCAAGAAAAAAGATTAGCCTATTGCCCTAAATATATATAAACTACAGGCTTAATCCTATTTTTTCTTAACTTTTAACTTCTTCTAAAACAATATTAAATCAACTTTAAAGGCTAGGTTAACGAATTTTCTTCATAATAAATATACAAACAAAACGAATAGCTTACACTTCAAAACGAAGTTTTTATATATAATTTCATAAATCACGAATATGACGAAGTACAATTATTCTATATAAATTAATTGATAACAGTTGTATCAAATGGATAAGAAAATTATAGTGCCTTGAATTTATTAAGTAGGCTAATGTTTAATTTCGTTCGTTTCATTCTCTGTAAATGTAAAGAAAAAAATACCATTTTACCTGGAACCAATTCGTTTCTAATCCCTGATTTTAGACAAGCATGCATGATATCATTTATATATTATTGCTTGAATAAACCTTTTAAAAGTAGTGCTAGAAATGTTATAATTAAGGAAATTAAACAGACCTAGGCATTTGAAAAGACATATTATAATAAAAATGCGTTACAACGTTTCAATAGGTAAAACGGGTGTCAAATAAAGTACCGCAGTGTTGTATTTTGGTGCGGCTGAGGGAGCGCGGGTAGATGCTGCGGTTGGAGTAGCCTACACTGTATTTTTTGTTTAATTTTTTTGGGTTTGGCAGAATTTGTCCAGTCGTGACTCACCAATCGTTAAGTGTGTTGTGGAGTGGAGTGACTCAGTCATTAGGTTTGTGCTCCTTTCCGATTGTCAAAGACCAAAATCGGTTCCAGTCGGTGGAAACAATCCTTAAGTGTGTTCAGGTCAGTCTTAGAATGCTTCTGCTAGTCGTGTAGTGTGTCCCCAGCATAAAGCCTTATCTATCCCAGTGTGTCTTCTGTGGAGGATTCAGTGCTTAAAATGAGGAGAATAAACTCACTCATCACTTCTGTAATTGAAAATGTAATGCCTTTTCCAGCCGCTTTTGTTCCAGAAGATATGAATCCTAAATTAATAATTTAAAGTTTATTTCAGAGCCGCACTGGCACTGACATTATTCATAAGCCTGGGGCTGTTACAAACTATTGACTGCAACAGTCCATGCAAACATACAGAATATTTCACAAACAGGCACGTGCACAGGTAGGGCTCAACCTGTGCAGAGCACATGCCGTTTTTGTAATTACACTCGGAAGTGCCCTTTTTTGGGGGTAGGTTTTTTTTTTTTTTTTATAAATCAATGCTATTGGTAACCCTTTACGTCTGTTTGTCTTTTTAACAAATATTTAACCGATTAAAGGCATTAAAAAGCGCATTTCTTAGAACTGCTCAAACTGTCAGTCAAACTTCACAAAACTTCGTCTTGTAACGGTAAAATATCTTGTTGCTTGAATAAGTGCAACGTTGTCTTTATGAAATAAACACTAGTATGTCTATAAAGGTTCATATGCATCACCACACCGGTGTGATGTTGACGTAATGTGATGTCGTTTTAATGATGGACAAATTGCACACATTTGCTGGTCAGAACCCCGCGGTGTAACTGCATTTGGGTTTGACACAAAGCAACCGAGTGATCCTTGTCAGCTAGGTAAAACATACTATAAGAAATTTCTATTTCGATTTTATGGCTATCTGCCGAATGTGCTGATGCATGTATTTATTATCTGTATAAAAGTTATTAATACTAATTAAATATAATATAAGAATATTGTTGTGTGTTATTTTCGTGGAGGGGTTGGGGGGGGGGGGGCTTTTTTCAGTTTCAGCGCATGCCCCTCAAAAGGTCTGTGCACGGCCGTGTTCACAAACGAACAAGGCAAAGTCTTTCATATAGAGGCCATTGTCAGTTATTTAAAGCTGATGTGTCAGACAAATATAAGTAAAATTCATTGGTTATTTGCATCAAAAAGCATTTTATTTTCCATTTCTGTGGTTTTTCCTGACCTGGTATCAAAACAGGGAAAATCACCATATTTCCAAATGCTAAAAGAGTCCAACAGCGCTTGATAAAGAGTGCTATTATGACCCAGCAGGTCCTCTCAGATGTGCCTCAGATTTTATCAAGTCATACTGAGGCTTGGAGTCACGATACTGTAACAAGTGTTGCGTAAAAAAATCTTTCAGACACTCACAGAAGCTTTCCATGCATTTCTGGTGACCAAAAGTGTTTTTAATGTCACTTCGCCAAAAACTGTCTATTGATTGTCTATGCTGGAGGTGTCCTACTGTGACTCACAGTGATAAAGGTGAGAGTCACATTAAGACAAAGCAAGTTGTTCGCCTCCACATCACTTCAAAGCATGGTCATCGCAAGTGATTGCTCACAGTTTAAAGTTTTCGATTAAGATGCTTTCAGATAACTGCCTTGCAATCTTAGAGGGAAGTCAAAACCATGAATAAATTTTACTGCAGGGCAAATTATGTTTTTGACCTAGCCTGACAAGCCAGACCCACATAAATGTAGGGTCTGGGCACTCTCCATAGACAGCGCTCAACCGGAGGGGCGGGATAAACGGTTGTCTTTCAAACTCCCTCTCCACGCAATATGAGAGCGCTACAACCAATCGGAGCAACGAAGAAGGTGACGTAGTCAACTCCAAATACATCCTTCTTTTGTAAGAACGACCTCAGTGCAGTTTCTTGTTCTTTTCTCAGAGAAAAGCTTAACTCCAAGTCTTTCAGAGTGGCGGCCAAAGCCGATTCGAAAGAAAGTTGTTCGCTAGCAGCAGCCATCGCTCATAATTCACGGAACCACGGAACGTCTGACGGAACTAATGGTTGCAGGTCAGTCGTCATCATGTTAAGCCCGCCCACCGACTTGTGATTGGCCCGGTCCATTTTGGATTTTTGGAAATCTCAAGTGAACGGAGAGTTACTAGACTGCCCTTAGAAGCAAATGTAATTTGCTGCCGCTAGGGGCGCGTCTAGATTCTAGGCTATTTTTGACCCTCATCGCATGGGCAAAAACAGTTGAAACAACTTGTCTTGAAAAACAGAACAAAATGCAAAATAAAACAAGCCAAACAAAACGACACAAAACATGTCAAACAAAACAAAAAGCAAAACAAAATCAAAACAAAACAAGCCGAACTAAACAAAACAAGCTAAACCTAACCAAACCAATCTAAGCAAAACGAAACAAAAAGCAAAACAAGCCAAACCAAAAAAACAAGGCAAACTAAACCAAGCAAAACAAAACAAGATGCAAAACAAGCCAAACAAAACAAAACAAAAAATAAAAACAAGCCAAAAAACAAAAAGCTAAACCAAACTAAACAAAAATCAAAACAAAACAAGCCAAACCAAACCAAACCAAACCAAAACAAGCTAAATCAAACTAAACATCTAATATATCTTCTTATTTGTTTGTTTGTCAGAACAGATTTTGAGAAATTTATCATTACATCACTTGTTCACCAGTGGTTCCTCTGCAGTGAATGGGCGCCATCAGAAGGAGAGTTTAACCAAGGCTGATAAAAAAACTTTTTTTTATTCAAAAACAAATCCATCATTTAGACCTTTAAACTTTAGTCAGTCGCTTCTAGCCACTTCTAGTCTATAATCTATAATAATGTTTCTCTTAGGGGTTGACCGATTATCTGCACCGAAATTAAGCATTTTTATGGTTAACTGTATAGTCATTTTCAAAACCAATTTGCTGATAAAATAATTTAAAACCATTTAAAGAAAGTTCTTGTCAGAACCCTTGATATTATTAATTTAGACATTAACTTTCATTTTTACACCAGACATATATATCAGTTTAAAAATATCGGTTATCGGTCTACTTAATCTGTAATAATCTGTATTAGCATCGGTCCTGAAAAACACGTTTGTGACCCTGGAGCGCAAAACCAGTCATAAGTAGCATGGGTATATTTGTAGCAGTAGCCAAAAATTATTATTCGGCTTTCAGATGTCTAAATGTCAACTTTAAATAATTCATCCTTATGACTGGTTTTGTGGTCCTGGGTCACATATCAATTGACCCCTACTTCCTCTAGTCAATATGTCCATCCTGTGGATTACTTGTGGATTTTTATGATGTTTTTATCAGCTGTTTGGATTCTCATTCTGACAGCACCCATTCGCTGCAGAGCATCCATTGGTGAGCAAGTGCTGTAATGCTAAATTGCTTCAAATCTGTTTTGAAGAAGACACAAACTCATATACATCTTGAATGGTCTGAATGTGAGTGAATGTTCATGAATTTTTCGTTTTTGGGTGAACTATTCCTTTAACAGGACATAAAAGCCTTATAATCACAAGAAAACACAGAAGCAGCATGTTTAGAAAATCAAAACAAAACTAAAAAGCAAAACAAGCCAAACCAAACAAAAAGCAAAACAAAAGAAAACAAGCCAAACCAAACAAAACAAGCTAAACCAAACCAAGCTAAGCAAAACAAAACAAAAACCCAAACAAGGTAAATAAAATTTTTTTTAAAAAAAGCAAAACAAGCCCAACAAAACAAAAAAGTAAAACAAAGCAAAACTGCTTTTAAACCTTGAAAGGCAAGTCAAAACTGTTAATACATTTTACTGCAGGGCAAATGTTTTTGACCCTCATTGTGTGGGCAAAAACAACTGAAACCACTTTTTAAAAATATATTCTTGTTTGTTTGAGTTTGTTTGTTTGTCAGAACAGATTTTGAGAAATTTATCATTACATCACTTGTTCACCAACGGATCCTCTGCAGTGAATGGGTGCCATCAGAATGAGAGTCCAACCAAGGCTGACAAAAACATTTTTATTTCAAAAACAAATCCATCATTAAGACTTTTAAACTTAACTCAAAATATGAGTCTATAATCTATAATAACGCTTCTCTTAGGAGTTGACCGATTATCGGCAGCGATATTAAAGTGCCCCTATTATGCCATGTTAAAGGTAGTTAATATTGTTGTAATAGTCTCTTAAAACAGGTTTACATGTATGCAAGTTCAAAAAACACTTTAGTTTTCTCAAAAATTAGATTTAATTTTACCCCGTTTCTAAATGATTCGTAAACGACTCGTGTGAAGCAGTTCGAAGAATCAGTCTCTCTAAACCCCTCCTTTCAGTGAGCCCTCACCGCTGTGATTGGTCAGATGGTGCAGTCCTTTTGGATTGGTCTACCGCTTCAGCGCAAAACGAAACGCCCATTGGCATAACTGAATGACAGCTGTGGAGACCTGTTAATGCATAGAAAAGATAGCCTCGATTTTACCCTATCAATTCGAGCCGGAGTCTGACGATGAAACGGGCCGATGAAACATCGACAAGAAACTGTTTTGCAAGCACGACTGGAGCAGGACGTTTCTCAGTGGGTGTCATATTATAACTGTGGAAAGTGCTTGCAATTTGCTTTTGTAAGCGAACCGGGCACACCTCTACGTTGTGAACTTCAACATTGTAACGTACAACCCATAACACTGCGTTAAGCCATCGTTTATCATTATCATTACTTAAACTAATAAGGCAGACAGACAGTCAAGCTGCATCAATCACAATTTTTAGACTACATTGCACTCACAGCTGAACAACAGAACTACAGAAACGCAAGTTAGCCGCTTACCAAGACATGTGCGGGGTTGTTACACACCATAACGAACACAAAGACGTATTTTGAACGATCGCTAGAAAATACAATCATCAATTATTAATCATACTTACAGGTAGAAGTTCAGAGGAGCAAGCCGGTCCAAATAAACTGGGCACTTTTTTTGTTAGACAAAAACTTCATTTATAGTGCACTGTCCGCGTCACAACTTTGCAGATAGTTTATGTTCACATACAGCTACATGACACACTACATGAAACATCATATTTGAAAAGGCATAATAGGGGCACTTTAAGCATTTTTATGGTTATTAGAATCTGTCATTTTCAAATCCGATAATTTGAAAGAATTCAAAGAAAGTTTTTTGTCAGATCCCTTGTTATTCTTAATTTTGACATTAATTTTTATTTCTACACCAGATATCGGTCTACTTAATCTGTAATAATCAGTATCGATCCTGAAAAACACATATCGGTTGACCCCTACTTCCTCTAGTCAAAATGTCCATTCTCTGTTGCCCTCTCACATCAAAAGCAATTGACATGTTTGTTTAGAAGTGTTTTGGACTGTTTTTGCTTATAAACGATACTTGATCAATATCATGGATAGAGGACTCATATTTTAGTCAGAAGTGATGGTTTGAAGAAAAAAAAACATCTTGATGAATTTGTTTATTACAAACACACAGCGTTTTGCTTCATCTACATCTTAGATGGCCTGAAGGTGAATCAATTCTCATCAATTTTTAATTTTTGGGTGAACTATTCCTTTAACAGGACTTGAAAACCTTATAACCAAAAGAGAACACTGTGTTACGCAGAAGCACGTTTGCAGGAAACACTAAGGTAAAAGTATAAATAGCTATTGGACTTATGTGTGAAAAGAGATATCTGTCACATTCTCGCTGAGCTGCCGTGTATGTTTAGACAAGGCTACAGCCTATTAATAGCCAGCGAGCCACAGGAACCCTCCTTCACATCTGTACACACACTCGCACAGCATGAACTCTAGGGTTTACAATGCATTAATTACAGCTGTAAGGATAATAGCGGTGCTGAAATATTCATTCACAGAGACACTAAGTAATCACCAGTCAACAGCTTTCGTCGGCAACTCCTCCATCTGTGATTGCGGGCAATTTAGTGATTTGTGAAATAACAGGTGCTATGGAGGGTTTGATGGATTTAGAGTTTCATTTTGTTTGTATAGTGTTTAGAAACATACATACATCAATGACTGGCATGTTTGTCTGTGGGAGATTTAATACCTTGGCAGTAAGCGCTGTCGTCCCTGAGTGCATGGTATCCTTCTTTACAGCTGCAGAAAGCTCCTGCTTCTAGATTAATGCAGTCCGAATTCTCCACGCAATTGCGGCTGTGACCCTCAGCACAGAAGTCATGCCCTGGGAATAAGATAGATGATGTAGAAGTGCTATGCAATGTATAAATCTGACATTTATAATTTCTGTATTATATTAATGTAATTTTCCCTATGTGGACAAATTCCCAGCTTGTAATAATAGTTAAAAAACACTTTACACTGAACCTACGCCTGGCTAGATAATGCAAAATACATTTGGGACATTGCATATCCTGCGGTGTGACAGGCTATACGCCATCTAAAATCATTTTAAATAGCATTTTACTAATTATTTTATAATTGTTAATAAATTACTTCCTAATGAGCTTTTAATTAGTCTTTCTTAACTTGCTTTCCAACAAACCTCCCTTGAGAAGCAACTTTGCATAAGATAAGGTTTGTTATCATAGATTATATCTTGATTAAGTGCATTTTGCACTTTACTACTGGACTTGTTTTTTAACTTGTTAATACTTAAGACAAGTGAAAAGAATTATTATGCAGTGTTGTTTGTCTAAATACACTGATCTATAAACAAAAACACAACAAGCCAAACAATACAAAAAGCAAAACAAACTAAACAAATTAAAAAGCAAAAACAAGCCAAACAAAACAAAACAAGATAAACCAAACCAAGCAAAACAAGTCAAACAAAACAAGCAAAGCCAAACCATGCCAAACAAAAACCAAGCAAAACAAAAAGCAAAACAAAACAAGCCGAACAAAACAAGCCAAACCAAACAAAATAAGATAAACCAAACCAAGCACAAGACAAAAAATGCAAAAAAGCAAAGCCAAACCACACCAAACAAAAAGCAAGCAAAACAAAAAAGGCAAAACAAGTTAAACACAACAGGCCAAAAAAAAGCAAGCCAAATCAAACCATGCAAGCTAAACAAAAAGTAGATCAAGCCAAACAAAACAAAAAACAAAACAAGCTAAACCAAACCAAGCAAAACAAAACAAAAAGCAAAACAAAAGCAAAACAAGCCAAATCAAACAAAACAAAAAGCAAAACAAACAAAACAAGCCCAACAAAACAAAACAACCCTAACAGAACAATTAAAAACAAAAACACTCAAAAGTGTTAATACACATTTAGTGCACATTGTGGCTCGATTTGTGAATTACAAGAGGTGTGGAAAAGTTACGCATATGCTGCCTTTTAAAGCATCACTGTTAAACTGGGTGTTATGTGCGTGCTGTTATGTGTGAAGGCTGCAAAAATAGATGAAGGCTGTCATGCACAGTCATGCCTTGGTGTTGAGCACAAATCTAGTTTGTGTGTGCAGTGGTCAAAGGTGGTTGCCCTTAATATGACTCCAATCAGTGGTGTGTAGAGGGTGTGTGTGTTTTTTTTTTTCTGCGTGTGTGAGTGTGTCGCACCTCTGCACACTTTGCAGCAGCGGTCTGTGAGCGTGATCTGCTCTGACTCCGGGCAGTTTAGCTCTGGACAAGTTGTGATCTCAACCCTGCGCATACTCCGGTCCTGCAAACACACAAACACACAAACAAATGTTTATTCAATTTATCCTGCAAGTAAACACCAAGTCTGGTGGGAAAATACCAACTTAAGATGGTAGATGCTGGTTTTAAAACATGGTAGCTGTTTTTAAGCTACCTGAATTCATAACCAGGCTAAGACAAAATTCATATTCTGCCTGAAATGCAAATTCATAACCAGGCACAGACAGAATCTGATTTCAAATATGCTTGGAATTCAAATTCAGAATCAGGCTCAGGCTCAGGCAGAATTCTAATTCAAATTCTGTCTGAAATTAAAACATAATTTATACCTAGGCACATAATTTCAATTCAAAATGTTAATTAAATTCAGAATTTAAAGAACAGTTTAAATTCAAAATTAGCTTGGAATTCAATTGCTGGTTTGGAATTCAAATTCTGCCTGAAATTCAAATTCAAATTGTAAATTAAATTCTGAATGTAAAGACAGAATTTAAATTCAAAAGAAGCTTGGATTCAACTGATTGTATTCAAATTCCCAATTAGCCACAGTGGGAATTCATATTCTGCATGAAATTCAAATTCATAAGCAGGTACAGACAGAATTTGAATTCAAATTCTGTGTGTAATTTAGATTCATAACCAGGCTAAGAGAGAATTCAACTTGTGCCTGGAAATTATATTTATAACCAGGTTCAAACAGTATACGAATTCAAAATTTGCTTGGAATTCAATCGCTGTTTGGAATTCAAATTCATAACCAGGCACAGACAAAATTTGAATTCAAATGCTGCTTGGAATTTGAATTCATGACCAGGCCCAAACATTTCAAATTCAAACGCTGCTTGGAAATTCAATTCATATAGGCATAGGCAGAAATCCAAATTTAAATACCGCTTGTAATTCAGATTCATAACCAGACTGAGAGAGAATTCAAATTCTGACTGAAAAATAAATTCACAGCCAGGTCCAGACAGAAGTTAAATTTAAAATTTAAAACCAGGCAGAGAGAGAAATCATATTTTACCTAAAATTCAAATTCATAACCAGGCCAGACAGAACTCAAATAAAACATCTGCTTGGATTTCAACCACCGTTTGGAATTTAAATTGACAACCAGCCTCGAGAAGAATTCTAATTCAAATTCTGCCTGGAATTCAAATTCATAACATGGCATAGAATTTAAATTAATTAATTAAATTCTGAATTTAAAGACAGAATTCAAATTCAGAACCAGACTAAGTGAGAATTCATATTCCGCCTGACCATGCACAGACAGAATTTGAATTCAAATTCTGCTTATAATTCATATTCATAACCAGGCAGAGAGAGAATACAAATTAAGCCTGGACATTAAATTCACAACCAGGCCCAGACAGAATTTAAATTCAAAATTTGCTTGGAATTCAACCACTGTTTGGAATTCAAATTCATAACCAGGCCAGAGAGAAGATTCATATTATGCCTAAAACTGAAATTTATAACCAGACCCAGACAGAATTTAAATTCAAAATTTGCTTGGAATTCAACCACTGTTTGGAATTCAAATTCACAACTAGGCCAGAGAGAGGATTCATATTATGCCTAAAATTGAAATTTATAACCAGACCCAGACAGAATTTAAATTCAAATTCTGCTTGGAATTCAGATTCATAACCAGGCTGAAAGAGAATTCATATTCTGCCTGAAATTCAAATTTATAACCAGACCCAGACAGAATTTGAATTCAAATTCTGCTTGGAATTCAGATTCATAACCAGGTGAGGAAAGAATTCAGACTCTGCCTGAAATTCAAATTGATAAGCAGGACCAGACATAATTTAAATTATCTTGGGATTCAACCGGTGTTTAGAATTCAAATTCATTACCAGGCCAAGAGAGAATTCATATTCTGCTTGAACAGACACAATCTTTGCCATCAAAATTCAGCTTTCTGCAGAATTTCCATCATACATCATTCATATTTCTATCACTCACGGGAGTCCAATTAAAGGAGTAGTTCACTTTCAGAACAAAAAATTACAGATAATGTACTCACCCCCTTGTCACCCAAGATGTTCATGTCATTCTTTCTTCAGTCGTAAAAAAAATTATGTTTTTTGAGGAAAACATTTCAGGATTTCTCTCCATATAGTGGACTTCTATGGTGCCCCCGAGTTTGAACTTCCAAAATGCAGTTTAAATGCAGCTTCAAAGGGCTCTAAATGATCCCAGCCGAGGAAGAAGGGTCTTATCTAGTGAAACGATCTGTTATTTTCTAAAAACATTTACAATTTATATACTTATTATTTTCTACAGAGTACACACAGAGCTAGACAAGATGAGCATTTATTTTTAGAAAACAACCAATTGTTTTGCTAGATAAGACCCTTCTTTCCTCAGCTGTGATCATTTAGAGCCATTTGAAGCTGCATTTTGGAAGTTCAAAATTGCGGGCACCATAGAAGTCCATAATATGGAGAGAAATCCTGAAATGTTTTCCTCAAAAAACATATTTTCTTTGCGACTGAAGAAAGAAAGACATGAACATCTTGGATGACAAGGGGGTGAGTACATTATCTGTACATTTTTGTTCTGAAAGTGAGCTACTCCTTTAACATATCCACCCAACAGACTTTAGAAGGTTTTCTCAAAACATAAGTGCAAAACAAAGTGGACAAATTCAGATTCTGTCTGGGTCTGTTGAACATATTCAGACCACTGGCCTGCAGTTACACTAGTACTTACCCTGCATTCAAACAGCAGACAGTTTCCCTCAGAGTCATGTACACTCTTACGGTCACCTTCCACATACACTCTTCCTCTGAACAGACACACAGCTGAGAGCCGAAAAGATAGAGAAAAACAGAAAAAAGCAAAAATGAGATCCAGATAAGAAATTAATATGACAGAGCCAAAACAAAGTGCTTTAGCATGTGAACTAGTAAAGCATCGATCGGACAAGCATGTTAGATTAAGCCTACCAGAGCGCAGTGTTAAATAAAGCCCTGGTCATCAGTCAAACTGCTATTAGCTTCTGCACATTAGCTCTGCTCACTCAAACACAACACACTGCACACTGGCCTTGAATTATTAATGATACCAGAGAAAGCGTGTGACTGCGTTGTGTGTGTGTTGACATTCGCATTTGTGGCAGCGGTATCCTAGCAACACTGGGATGTGGTCAGTTTGTCATCAAGACCACGGCATGATTATATAAAAGATTTTGGTTGAAAAAAAGATAGTGGAGATAGATAATAAAGATATGAAGGAGCCAACATGAGACAAAGGCAAAGATAATGAAAGTTGTAAAATATATAGGTGCATGGCTTCATTTGTGTGTGTGTGTGTGTGTGTGTGTGTGTGTGTACTCACGCTGACATTCTTTACAGCAAGCTCCAGGCATGTAGATTGGAGCTGTATCAGGGGGACACTGAGGTGGTGGGCAGAAAATGCTCTCACACTCCACTGTACCATTCTGTAGGTGGAAAACACACCACCATCATCAATAAAGAGCTTCACAATCAGACGATTCTGCACATAACTGACAGAATCACACAGTGATTGTCATGAATGCTGATGGCATTTTCAAAATCTTCACAAGTAAAACAGAGCCCAAGAAATGCTCAGGTGTAAAGCAACTGATCTTGAGGGTGCGTTCCCACACTGACAGCGACAAACAGCTAGACTTGCCAACTTTCGGTACTGTTTTTTTCTTTTCTACAAAATTAGTATT